>NC_056725.1:724685930-724760930 GCF_019279795.1 Protopterus annectens | reverse complement strand
ATACATTATCTCACATCACAGATTGTGTTATCCTCTTGCAGGCCTACTGGACATCCCCACATCAACATATCATATGTTGATGACAGCAAAATTGACATGTGAAATGTTCATATGTTCATAGGACATTACTAAGCTAACAGCCAACATCACATAAAATTCTATCCATTATTATACCATTTAAACCAAACTCCCTATAGCTATATTATAGAAGATAGTAAGGCTATATGCATATGTGTGTATTTGCATGATTGCACTACCTACTGCCACTGTCCACATGTGATGTGCACCTCCCCATGACAGAATTAGCAGTCACACATACAGTGGTCTAAAGATGTTTTGCAGAGGCTTGTAGGAATACTCTGCTTCATGATGTATGTATGCATCTTGGAGTTGAGGACATCCTCCACTCCTCTGCAAAAAGGATGTCATGTGGTAGAGGGAAGAGGGGATGTTGGATGCATGCATCTTCATTAAAGGTTCTCATAAGTGATAGTAAAATGAAAAGCAGTTCAAAAGATCATACAATGACCGTAATGCACCACCAACCACACACAGCAGTAGACTGAGTCTGATTTAAATATTTCACCTGTGTACATATAGAAGATGAATTCCATACAATGTAACACTAGCACCATAACATATGTCTGAGTTTAACACTGCCACATTGCACTTTATAGAGTATGATAGCATCATTGTATGTTGAGAAGATGTTGGGAGGACTGCCTGACATAGATGTGGAGTCACATCTCAGTGTAAATTGTCTCAAAGATATTATTTGAATGTATACACACTCAAGTCACCTGCTGTCAGATTAGAACCCCTAAATATCTGTTTACAGAAGTTGTAGAGCACAGTACTTAACATTACTGCCACAGCACAAATTTGAGTAGAATACACTGTATACCAGATGACATCATTAGTGAATGTTACAATAAGATGTTCGGAGGAGTGTCTGACATATGTGTGGACTCACATGTCATTGTAAAGTTGTCAGCCTACTGATTGCTGAGTGAACATACATGCCAGTTGATGCAGTGAAACTTGAACTCACTCCTACCTATCTGCAGAACACAGTACTTAAAACAAGCACCACATCACAAGTTTGACTTTTGCAGTGTCAGACAACACTTTATAGCTGATGATATCAGCAGTGTGTGGTGAGACGATGGCAGTAAGAGTGTCTCACATAATGCTCTAAAATGGTTCCTAGAATGTAAACTAACTGAACATAAGCACACACACATACACATACCAGGTGATCGCAGTGAGACTAGAACACCTTCCTAACTATTTACATAGCACAGTTCTTAACAGAAGTGCCACAGTACAAGTCTGTCATTCATAGTGTCAGACAACACTTTATAGCTGATGAGAAGAAGATAGTAGGAGTGTCTCACATGGTGTATCTAGAATGGTCTAGAATGTGAACTAACTGAACATATACATGCGCACACACACACACACACACACACACACACACACACACACACACACACACACACACACACACACACACACACACACACACACAGAGTTGATTTCAGATGGGTCTATATCAGAACAATGAAAGCGCATATGTGCGACTACATAAAAGTCGGCACATAATGCGCAAAATCTGTAAATAGCAAATGGCCACATAATCAAATTTTTTTCTAGTGAAAGAATTCATATGGCTGTTTGGAAAAAATAAAAATTAAAAACCATTATTAGGTGGGGCCTTTGCCCCCCACACCCCCCCCCTAAATAAATATACCAACTCTGAGATCGCACTATAGCAAAGGAAAGGGCAACTCCATGTAGTTGGCTAACTACCTCCTTGCCCTGTGACATATTCATCAAATCGCTTAAATGCAGTTCGATGAATATGTGTTGCTCTTTACATGTTTGCTCAAAAGCAATTTCATGCTTCTAATATAGACCCAGTGAGACTAGAATATCCCACCTACCTGTCTCCAGAACACAGTACTTAATGCAAGAATTATAGCACAAGTCTGGTATTCATTGTGTCAGACAACACTTTACAGGTGCTCACATTAGCAGTATGTGGTGAGAAGAAGATAGTAGGAGTGCATCACATGCTGTTCTAAAATGGTCTCTAGAATTTGAACTAACTGAACACAAACACATGCACCCCAGTTGACTGCACTGAGACTAAAACCCCTACTTAACTGTCTACAGAACACAGTACATAACTCAAACATCACAGTACAAATTTGGCTTTCATAGTATCAGACAACACTTTATAGTAGATGATATCAGCAGTGTGTGTTTGTTAGAAATGTCATGAGACCTGTATGAAATGGCTATGTAGGCATGTAAAACTGTCAAAGTACAGTAGAGTGTCAGTTATCCGAAATGTCAATTATCCGAATGCAGTATTGCAAAGTTTTTGGGTAGGAAAAATCATAAAGTCTAAATATATTAAAACTATATGTTTTTGCTTGTCTGTGTCTTTTTTTTGAGCTTGTAGCCCACTCATGTATGAAAAATATTCTTTATTGTCCACTGGTATCACTGAATGTGTATTCCCTGCCTGCAGAAAAAACAAAATTTTAGAAGTTTTTTTATCCTTTTCAATTATATGTTTGATTATCAGCAGTTTGATTATCTGAACTACCTTAGGACACAATTAGTTTGGATAATCAACCCTCTACTTTATTTGTTCTGCATGAGACTGGATTGATAACAGTAGGATACAGACTCATGCTCTTCTGACTACACACACACACACACACACACACACACACACACACACACACACACACACACACACACACACACAGCATTGACTGCAGTGAGATTAGAACCCCTATTCAACTAGTTACACAAGCTATAGAACTTAGTACTTAACACAAGCACCTCAGCACAAGTCTGCTTTTACACTGCTACTGGACAATGTTTATAGCAGATGACATCATTGTTGTAACTTCGGGAAAAGATGTTGAGAGGCCAGTATGAAATGGCTGTGTAGGCATGTATGAATGTCAAAATATTTGTTCTTCATGGGGTGCGATTACTGACAGTAGCATTCAGACTCATGTCCTTTTGACTATGAGCACACACTTACACATATATAGAGACACACACATAATGTGGCTTGTCTAGTAAATTAACCCACATGTAAGTATTTTGTTCCCATCCACAGAACACATTAGTTAATGATTGCACCATCCCTAAAGTCTGTTTTTGCCTTCTCATAGTGGTCGTTATAGATGATGCCATCATCATTATATGATCTGGTTAACATATCCTGTTATGAGAGTGGTATGTAAAGTGTGGATGTACTATTTCCTTTTGTGTTTCCAGTGTGCATGTATACTTGAAGACACAGCTTGTCAAACCAGATTCAATAAGCTGTCAAGAATGCATGTTGCAGACGTGAGACATATGTACTTGTTTCTCAATATGTCATGTACATTACACACAGGCACACACATTTTGTGATCAGCAAAGATGCACCTTTGTATGTGCATGTGTTCATATTTGTGATGAATCGATCTCTACATTAATACATGTATAACAAAATCTGAATGAGTATTGTCAATATAAACCTTTAGATGATGTAACAATGCAATTGTGCTATTAATTTCTGTAGTGTAGTTGACATTTGGGAACTACAACTGACATATCCTTGAACTTGAGAAGTACTTATGCATATAGCTTACGGTAGAAGTAGCTGACAGATACTATGGTGTTCAGAATACAGTTTATATTGGAAATGTTATGTCAAACTTTCATAACATTAAGGACTGTTGCCACTGCCTTCCCTGTTTGTGCAGCAACAAGCAAACCTGGGTCGTGCTCCATTGGGAAAATTATAATAGTCCCATTGTTTTGCCTTCCTCTGTGCAAACATGCTAAGTGAAGAGGCATAACAGCCAGCACTTTTGACAGTACCAAGTGTAAAAAAAAAAAAAAAAACACCTACTGCCTAGCTGATTCTCTGGCAGCAGGTGTAACAACAGCAAGCTCATATTTTGAGCACAAATGAGACATGGTTCGAATCAATCACAATCTAATTTTTTTACACATGTTTTCAGGATGGCATTACGTAATTAAATGTGATAATTTTTTCAAATGTGAGAGGCAGTGACTACAGTGAAGTGGTGTATAAAAACAAACATCAGTCAATTGATTTATGTCAACAGTACACATATGTATTTGCAGTGTTATACATTCATCAGTGGAAATAAATGTTACAGTGCATATGTAATTTGAGTGCCTTTACTGTGGTTTAGCTGTGTGTTTCTTTAGTGCAATGAGTTTAAGCAGCATTACACTGAGGTAACTGCACTATGCCAATGGACATGAAGAGCCATTCAAAGATACTTGGCATTGGTGCATGATGCCAAATTCTGTGTAAACGCAGAGGACAAAAAATGAAGGGCTTCATTGGGGCCATTTCTGCCATGCACATAGTTTATGATTCTATTTTTTGACCAGATTAAATGTGTGAAAATGGGATAGATAGGAACATGGTGAAATGGGGGCATTGAGAGGGAAGAACAATGGTGAAGCAATATAGGAATGTTCAGGAGGGAATTAGGAAAGAACCATAGCTATCCACTTCTTCAACAGCGTAATATAAACATGGATACAATATTGGATAAATTTGGACTGTCACCTCAACAAAGATGGGTGACAACAACACTATCATGTTGTGTAGTCAGTGTGACCTAATCAAGTGTGTTGAGAAGACACATGTGTGAAGTGGAGAGCTATGTACGGGAGAATATTTTTTGTGAGACAGGTGCCCATTTTTTTAAATTTTATTTCAGTTAGATATGAATGTTGGGTAAGGGAAGTAGGTACATCAGGGTCAGTAAGTCAGATAGGTGAGGAAGTGATTGCAGACAAACAAGACAGGCAAGACGTTAACAGGGATGGTGAGGGACACAAAAGGTTGGGGGGAAACATGATTGAGGACAGGGAGGGGACATTGGAGGCCCATGCCTATCAAGTATGGGGACAGTGAGAATCTTGTCTTCACCCTCATAACTGTTATCACCATCCCATTCCTCAGCTTCCTCTTTGAGTACTTGCCATTTTTGTTTTTGCAGCATTCCAGCAAGTATCTTCAACACATGGCTGAGGTGTCCACTAATGGTAGCTTCTATGACTTCACACACCATGCCTGGCAGCTCCTGGTGGGTGACAAAGTCACCACCTCCACCAATACTCCTGAAGGGTACCACTGCACCAGCTGCCAGGGGAATGATACCTGAAGTTGAGGGCCCAGATAGTGCAGGGGCAGCAGAGGCAGTACTGCCAGGTTGCATCCCAAATGTGTTGGATGTCAGTGTGGCAGCCACTGGATGGATGGCAGGCTGAGCTGCACTGATTTCACTGTTCTGGAAATCATTTTGTCAGTTAGTCAGAAATTGATGACATCAGAAGGTTGTGACCACACATATACAAATAAAAAAGGTGTGTGGTAAGAGACAAAAAATGAAAAAGATAATTAGAACCATCATATGTCGCATATAATAAATTGCTACAATATAAATATAAATTTTACTTTTACATTAATTATACTTTTTTAAATCTACAAAACTAGGACTGATGATTGTTCCAAGTAATCCTTGCAGTATGCATATATTGAGCATATGCTTTTTCAAATAATACAGATTAAGTTAGCAACATGACATTTATGTCAATTTTGTTGAAATTAGTATTTAATAATTTTAAAATGCATTTGCTACCTGTGAGATCTGAACCCACAACATCTAAATGCACTATATTACAACTGATTCCTACAATTCCCTTGAGCTACAGAACAAATCATGCAGACTTGATTTTATAATTAAGATATGCATGCTTAGTTTTCTACTACTGTATAGAGGAGCAATACTTTTAATTGTACTTCTTTCAGCTTTTCCCGGTTAGGGGTCACCACAGCGGAACTCCGTTCCATTAATGATTGGCAGTAGATTTTTTTTACGGTGCCGAGGTGCCAGCTCAACGCCCAACCTTCAACGAAGGCATGCCCATTCACGCATGTCTTTCGAACGCAACTCGACCGCAGGGAGGACATGTAGACGCCACACAGAAGGCGCTCCAGCTGAGAATCGAATGGGAGAACCTCTTGCTGTGAGGCGACAATGCTAGGAGCAATACTTTTAATATAATAACTATTTTCTACTACATACGTACTTCTTGCTTCTCTTAGTCTTTCTAATAATTCAGCATGGGCTTCCCTAATCACTGCAATCTCCTGGGCAGCTGTAATATAAAGAGAAAAGAAAAAGAGAAGAGCATTGTGCATACCAGTCTTGCCTAACTCCAGCTTTGACTATAATTTGATGTCTCTTTATCTGTATATCTACACAACTGTGGGATGTCTGCAGTCCTAAACTCATCCAGCCATTAGCTAAGTTCTGCCTACTTATGCCTTTTCAGGTGATTGCAGTGGTGCCTGCATCACTCTCCAGTGCATGGAATGCCAGCCACATTGGAGACAGCCTTGGCAAGACTATTCCAAGCCTTTGATTTATATTTAGCCCTGGTATAGTCCCCCTGCAATAGCCTACAGCTGTGGCACTTTACAAGGAGTCCAGGGAATATTATGGACTCCCCTACACCCCATCTTTGAGTAAATTGGGCACCTTCCTTTCTTGCTCCTGCCGTGTCTGCACAGGTCATACAGCAACAGTTCCCACAAATCCATAATACAGCATTTAATGGTCAGTGGCAAACCCACATAAGCATGCCAACCATGCTTGTGTGATGCAAGCTATCTGCAAATATACAGAGCTGAGTATATTGTTTTGGTTTTAGAGTTTGTTAATTGTTGCTTGGATCTCTGTTTAAACTATTGTCTCCCTGTTCTGAGAGACTGCTTTCCAATCTATCTGCAAATATACAAAGCTGAGTATATTGTTTTGGTTTTAGAGTTTGTTAATTGTTGCTTAGATCTCTGTTGAAACTATTGTCTCCCTGTTCTGACAGACTGCTTTCCAATCTATCTGCAATTATCCAGAGCTGAGTATATTTTTTTGGTTTTAGAGTTTGTTAATTGTTGCTTAGATCTGTTGAAACTATTGTCTCCCTGTTCTGAGAGACTGCTTTCCAATCTATCTGCAAATATACAGAGCTGAGTATATATTTTTTTGGTTTTAGAGTTTGTTAATTGTTGTTTAGATCTCTGTTGAAACTGTTTTGGCCTACCCACCCTCCCTATTTCTGGCTTGTAGTTTAAATTTGAGGGCTTTTGCAGTTGCCCGCCCCACTGTAGATTTGATCTGGGATACTCCCCCAGTCCCATCTCTTTATCACATTCTACCTAATAAACTCTTTCTGCACTTGCTTTTAGTCCTTTTTAATTTAATTGCATTTTTTAAACTGTGTTTGGTCTAATATTACTGTTTAGCGATTGTTTGCCTGTAGAGGTGAATGGATTAGACTGATCTAGGTAATCGCGTTATGTTGATATCCTGTTAAACGCTGTCATGTTTTTATTGAACTGAAGTTATTTTAATGCTATCTATTGTATGTACGTCTATGAAGGTACTTTTTATCTGAAGCAGCACTCACCGACTGCTCATGTTCAATTGTACGTGCACAGCGACTGTGCAAGCTGAACAGGTTTTGCAGTTGATTCAACTTAATGCTAGCGTACTACCAACTGTTTCTCTTATGTTTGCGATACTAAATGATTAGTGCAAGCTGATAAGGTTGTGTATTTAGATATAGCTTAATGTCTGTGTACTACCTACTGTTTTGTTTAATGCCTACTGCAGCTATAGTGTGACAATTTGTTTTGCTACAATATTATGTTAACTAAATGTAGCTAACTGCCTGTGTTTAGGAAGATATCTGCCTTTTCTGAGTTTGTATTTGTTCACTCTGCTGTGTCTGTACTAGTGCTGTAATCGTGACTAACGCAAGGCTAATTTATTTACTTGGTCCTACCTTTGGCATACTTACTTAATTTACTGTGTGGTTCTGGACTACGGATTTACTCCTGCTAGGGGTCTAACCTGTAATTCCAGATTTATTACTGTTCAAAACATGTTTTTTTACCCGCCATTTACCTGACCTGCGTGTAATTGGAGTGTTCTTACACGAGCTGACTTGGCCTTAATTTAGTCAATTAAAGGATACCCACACTTGTCGTTTACATAAGCTATACCCCTAATGGTGGAAACGCTCACCTCTATGATTCCCTAGACCACTTTAATCTGAAACACTTACTACTTTAATTACTGGTTGTGCTCCCCACTGTGGATGTGTATGTTACATAGTTGGCCTTAGCCACTTAACTCTGCTAATCTGTACTATGTGCTTAGCCTAAATGCATGTTTTGACCTAATGAAAATGATTGACCTTGCCTGACTGTAACTATTACTTAATGTGATATATTGTAAGTTTAAGTACTAAAATAACCTGTTTATCCGTACTGCTCTAGGAACATAGTGTTCTTTTATTACTTTAACATAACTTTTTTTTCTCATTTTTCCTCCTGTTTTGTCAGCTTTCACCCGGACATACCCTGAGTTTTTCGCCTGGGTGGAATCCCACAACTAACTCTGCTATTGCACTCTCTGCCTATTACTCTGGGAAATTTTTAAAACCCTGCCATCTCCTGCAAGCCTCTATCTCAAGATACCAAGAAAGTATGTTTACTTATAACATGGTCTTGTAATTATATAACCAGCTAACCCTGCTAAGTGTTCTGTTTGCTCCCAGTCAACCTTGCCAGCAGCAACCCCCTTACTCCTTTATCTCCTTTCCCTCCCTTACCTAGACCTTTACTTAGCTTGTGCTCATTCTCCCATTAGTCTACCTTACTCTCCTGAAGCCCTAGTGAATTTTAGTGCAACTCTGCTTTTGTCCACTAGAGGTCACCCTTTCCCCACCAGTATCTAATTCACTAGTATCTACTTCTACTTACTTGCCCCTATTTCTCCCTTCTAATTCCCATCCCTTTCTTCCTTTTCTAAGTCCATCCTTATCCACTACTCCTAGGCTACCTCCACTTACCTTGTGACAGTCAGCATTCACTGATAGTTTTTCCATCCTCTATGGTACACTTTGTGTATCCTGCTCCATTTGCCCTGCGGGCTCACTCCGCTCCCCTACCCTGCCCCCAATTCCCACCCGCCCCAGTACAGCTAAACTTATACCCTCTTAGCCACACCCCTCTACCAATCATCCACTCACTGACTCACTCCTAGCCACACCCCATATATATACATTACCTTCCCTTATATTCTATTTCTCTCCCATCCCACCTTCTCTATCTTAGCTAATACCTATACTTCTCCTAACACATATAATACACTTTTTCTCTTCCATGCCTCACAAACACCTATGTTTTCTTGCCCTCTTACTCCTGATCACTCTCAACACAGCTTACCTCTTCACCTCATATGAACAACCTCTCCTATCATTTGTTACCATCCCTTCCAAACAAACACTAATACCATTTCCTGCTCTATCTATAACCTTCCCAAATGCCACTATTATACCTAGTTTCTTTCAAGCTAAATATCATCAACTAAATCATATTAAATACTCCTTTTTATGCAATAAAAAATCACTATACCAATATCTCAAACCTTCACGGGACTATAAATTCAGATTTCTCCACTCATTAAAAGATGGAGACATCCACCCCAACCCTGGCCCAAGCCCTACACCAACCCCCATAAACTACAGTCTTAACCATAAGGTCCCACTACCAACAACAAATCCCGCCAAATCACTCTCAATAGCGCATCTCAACATACGTAGCATATGTAACAAAATACCACATATTCATGCCCTCTTGGATGTCCAACAATTTGATATTCTCTGTTTAACCGAAGCATGGCTTAAACCTTCAATAAAAGACACCGAAATTATCCCCCCGGTTACAGCATCATTAGACAAGATCGTTTAAATAAAAAAGGTGGAGGGGTTGCAATTATATATAAATCAGGACTGAAAATCAACAAAATGAACTATAATCTACCCTGTGATGGCATCATTGAAATATTTATTACCAAACTAATGCTTAATTCCCATAAATCAGTTTATATCATCTGCTCCTACCTTCCCCCAGAAAAAAATCTGACTATATTAGAAGACCTCCTGAATTGGCTTTCGACTAATCTCCCACAAGAAACAATTCTACTAGGAGACTTTAATACTGATTGGACTTTATGTAACAACACTAATCCTTCCTCTCATATTAACCTCTATGGCTTCTCACAGGCTATAAACACTCCTACTAGAATAAACAAATATAATAAAAAAAAAAAACATCTTAGATTGGATTCTTACAAATTGTCCACAACAAAAATATTCAATAGGAACCCTTCCAGATGACCTTAGTGACCACTCTCTCATATATATTATCAGAAATAAAACATGCTTTAACATTCCCCATATAGTCAGGACCATCCGTAGCAAAAAACACCTTAACCAAGAACTCTTTCTAACTGAACTTTATCATTGTAACTGGTCTCCCCTAAAGTCTCTCCCTAAATGAAGCTGTTAATTACTTTAATAGCACCTTCCTAGCAATCCTAGACCAACATGCCCCAACCCATTCCATAAGAATGAAAAATAAACCAGCCCCTTGGCTCTCAAATCATACTAGGAAACTTATCCACAATAGAAACAAATCTTGGACTAAATGGCAGTCCACAAAGAACTCAACTGATCACCAAAACTTTAGACAACAAAGACATATTACAAAAAAGCTATCCTACAAGACAAAAAGAACTTCTATATACAACTTCAGCAAACATCACTCAAACAACCACAAAAATTCTGGTCTACTATTAACTCACTTCTATCCCCAGGCAGAGTTGAATCACCCGACCCATTAGGCTCTAACCCAGACTGTCCAATTCAAACAGCCAATGCCTTCAACTCTTTCTTTACTACCACTATACTTAATCTAGCTAATCAGCAAAATCCAGATACATCTAACCTGCCCAAACCTAACTTTACTCCTCCTCCTTTTCACCTAGAACCAATACCTACCTCATATCTCCTCTCTACTTCAAAAACTAAAACCTAACACTCCCTCAGCTGACCAACTACCAGCCAAATACCTCAAAATAGGAGCCAAAGCCATTGCCTACCCAGTCACTATATTTATCAATAGATCCTTAACAGAAGGCCTAATCCCATCAATTTGGAAAATCTCCTACATTATTCCTCTCCACAAAGGTGGAGACTCTACTGAGTTCTCTAACTTCCGTCCCATTGCTCTACTCTCCCCACTAGCCAAAATTATGGAGAAATGTATCCATAAACATCTTATTACCCATCTTCTTCAACATCAGCTCCTGGCTAACTGTCAACATGGATTTCGGCCATTTCATAGTACCACCACAGCCTTACTATCCTTTACTAACTGTATCAACAATAATCGTAACAGTAATATTTTATCCTCTGCTTTCTTTGTGGGTCTATCTAAAGCCTTTGACATGGTTAATCATCAACTTCTCCTCCACTTACTGAAGTCCCTCTCCTTCGACCATCCTACCATGAACTGGTTCACATCCTATCTGGACAACCGAAAACAAGCCGTTCTCTGGCAAAACCATCTTTCTGACCTTCTTCCTACCTCTCTAGGTGTCCCACAAGGCTCTATTTTAGGGCCACTATTATTTTCCATCTTCATAAATGACCTCCATCTCTCAATTCCGCAGTCTATCTGTATCCAATATGCTGATGACTCCACTATCATTTGCTCTGCCTCATCTCAAACTGATCTTCATTCTCACACACAAAAAGCCTTCTCTACTATATTAAAATGGTTCTCTAACCACCGTCTTCTCCTTAACCCTAAAAAAACCAAATTGCTGCTCTTCAACCCATCTCACCTATCACCCCCTCTCCATTTCACACTTACATCTGAAGATGGTACCATTATCTCTCCAGACCCCACTACCAAACTGCTAGGAATTACTATTGACAATCAACTTAAGTTTGATTATCATATAAATTCTACAATTAAATCCACTAATAAAAAAACTTGGATCCCTCTACTGCATTAAACCCTTCCTGACACCAACAACTAGAGCCACGATAGCCAGAACTCACTTAATCTGTACCCTGTTATATGCTTCCCCCATATATACAAATCTTTCCAAACATAATCTTAACAATCTGACTAGATCATACAATAATATTGCAAGATTTGCCACCAACTCTCCTTTTAGGACCCATCACTGTCAGAATCTAAAACAGCTAGGATGGCTTGAATTACCACTACTATTACAATTTAATCAACTCACAATTGCCCACAAAGCCCTTTACCAACCTAGTAACACCCCAATTCTCTCGACCCTTATAAGACCTTATAATAACCTGAAGAATCTGCTCTCTGCCAACAAAATGTTGATACACATTTCCTTCTCAAATAACTTAGCAGGCAAATCTCTATTTTCAAACACAGTGGGTAAAATATGGAATCAACTACCAAACGATCTGACTACCATCTCCTCTCTCCCATTATTTAAAACCAAACTAAAACTCTTTCTCTCTAATAACTGGTTATGCTCTTGTAATAACCCAGACTAACTATCTTTACTTTTCATTTCTTTTACAAAAAAACTGACACTAACATAATTTTCCTCCCTACTTTATATCTTTACTACTTTCATTTATTATTACTAGCCCCTCCTTTAGTCTCTACACTCCCTTCTTCTGTAATCATCAATCCTATTAACCTTTTCCTTCTGTCTCATTCCTATTTCTAACTCAAGAACTATTACTCTATACAAATGTCACTGCCTAACAATGTTTTCCTTTCTTTATCGTAATATGTTGTTTTTGAAATGTCTAGTGCTTCAAATGTAATGTCCAAATGCTATGTAATGTTTTTCTATATTTTATTATTCTGTACAACTGGAGCTTTTCTCCCCAGGCCTCCACTGAAAATGGATATGTATCCAGTTGGACTAACCCGGTAAACAAAAGTAAATAATAAATAGTCAAGTGTGCTAGCTTGCACTGCATGTGAATTGTTTTTACTACTGTTTTTGTTTTCTGTAAAAAAAACTGTAAGCCTGTTTCCTACCTTTCCTGTAACTAGTGTTCCAGATACAGATTTGCTGTATCCAGGACTGTATGTAAGCTTCTGAGCCCCCCAAGTCTTTCTGTGTTGGAGGGAAGCCTTCTAGCTTATCAGTGGGATTGGTAAACACTAGGTAATCTGGCTACCACATAAGGAGTGGTTCTGGCCCAGAAATTGTAGTTATTGGCTGTTTGGACAATCTCTTCCATCTCTCTCAGCTTTCTGATTTGAAAGCCTGCATTTGCACTTGTTTCTGTCCTGTAACTCATCTAGTGCAGATACAGAATCTTAGTTTTAACACTTAAATTTGCTTATTCATGCTCAGCACTTTTTCAGAACTTGTAAGCAATAAATAATCTACTAATTACTACAGCACTCAACCTTCCTCATTACCTAGAGGAAAACAGTTTTTGTACTTACTTCTCTCACTTGCTTAGAGAAAAACAGCTCTTGTACTCACTTTCCTCACTTATCTAGAGGAAAATAGTTTTTTATTCAGGCATGTCCAAGGGTCAGCTCCCAGTGTTCTGTCCTGTCTATCTGATGAATCCGGGCATCTTGAGGCAGTGTAGAAATTGCCTCATGTACACAGACAACCCTCTCCTCCTACCACCCAACACTACAACCTGTGAGAGATGCACTTATCTAGCCAAACTGGAGGTAAAGCTCTGTCCAACCAAGACTGAACTTGACAGTCAAGAGGAGAAGGTAAACATTTGCACTACATCACACTCATCACATAGTCTCACTAAATCTACACCACCAAAATCCACACATACTAAAACAAAAACCTTCACGGAGGCTCTCAATAATAATCTGTCTAAGCAAAAGAGACCTCCAAAGCAGAAACACAAGCAACCTCCATCCCCCAACACAACCCAAATGACACATAGTCCCCAGACTCAGTGTGCCACTCAACCACAGCCAATAAGGCAAAACAATGTACCCAACACACTAGTCATAGGTGACTCTATATTCAGGCACACTGATGTCCCACTCACCAGGCTAAACAAGGAGAAGGTTACTGTCAGCTGCCTGTCAGGTGCCAGGATCTGACACATAAGCCACGCACTCAGGTCACTTCACAACAAGTACAAATATGACTCTGTCATTGTCCATGTTGGTGTGAATGACCTGAGACGTACCTCCCTGGACTACATGAAAAGAGACATGGAAGAGCTCTCCAATCTTGTAGCCTAGGCATGTATGACCCTAGCCCTGAGTAGCATTCTGCCATCACCCAGAATGATACCGCAGTACAAGGACAAAATTATTGACTTCAACAATTGGCTAAACTTTTGGTGTCATTCTAAGGGGATCCAGTATCTGTCTGCTTAGGATCACATGGTCGACAGACCATGATGCTTTGCCACAGATGGCCTGCACCTGTCACCCCTCGGATTCTGGATACTGTCTAAGGCTCTTGCTGCCCCTACAGTGCCTTTTTTAGGCAAAGTTCAAATAACAAATTCACCACCGTAACAGGAACAGGCAAGCAAAAACTGAGGGTAATGCTACTCAATGCCAGAAGTCCAAATCTCAAAATGCATTCACTCGAGGCACTCCTTAAAATGGAGAACATTGATATCTGTGCAGTGACTGAGACCTGGTTCAAGGCTCCAGAGAGTACCCCTGCACTACCAGGCTATAATTCATACCACACTTTTCAGCCATGTAACCTGGATCGAAACACCAAAGGCGGAGGTGTGTCCATATTCATTAAGGATATCCACATCTCCAGGCTAGTTGCTCAGCATAATGCATCCGAGATTATCCAAGTGCAACTAACTCTGGGCAAAACTGCAATCCAAATTGTAGCTTGCTACAGATCCCCCACCATGCCCCGGGATTCCCACTCCTCTTTTCTTTATGTACTGGAAAATATTAGGGTTCAACCAAACACCCTAATAATGGGTGACTTCAACTATGCCACCATTAACTGGGAAAACTACTCGTGTACCAATTCCTTAGCTCAATGCTTTCTGGAATTCATAAACTCCAATGCCCTGGATCAACTTATCCACACCCCCACCAAGGGCAACAATATCCTAGACCTAGTCATTACAAACATGAGGGACCTGTGTTCCACACCTGAAGTCAACTCCTCGTTGGTCCAATCCGATCATAAGCTAATCACCCTTGATATCCACATCCTGCCCCACCCCCCCATTAAGGAAACCATGGTAAAAAATTTCTCCAAAGCCAACTTCATGCTTTTTAAGACGGAAGTGGTGAACTTCATGACACCCATGCAGATGGACAATATAGTTAAAACTGTTGAATCCTACACAAATGCACTCTATAAGTACTTACATGAGTGCATGGATCGTGCTATCCCAAACAGAATCAAGACACTATCCTCCAAAAAAAGGAAGCCAATCTGGTGGTCCCCTGCCATAAAAAAACTGTACAACAGAAGGAAGAAACTGTTGCAAAAGAGAGTAAAATCTCATGAGTGGAGGAGCTCCCTAGTCAGCCTCAGTAAGAAGCTGAGATACCTTAAAAGATCCTCCAAAACTAGCTACAAAAACAAAATTGCCACTAATTCTCAAGACAACCACAGAGCATTCTATAGCTATGTCAAGAATCTCATTGGCAAAACCCAGATCTGCTCTGAGTTACAGCACAATGGCACAAAAATGACAGAACCAACTGATATTGCCAACATCCTGGCAGATAGGTTCCGTGCTAACTTTACTCCTCCTCAAAGGGCCCATATCTATACAGGAAGAATGCAGAGTGCCTGTAATCACAACTACACAGGTAAAAGCTGCACTCTCTAAAGCCAAAAACACAGTATCCATAGGACTGGACAACATCCCAGGCTGCGTTTTACATGAACTTCAGAACAAACTGACTCCCCACTTAAGTACCATGTTTAATAATAGCCTTGCATCAGGCTTTGTACCTACTGAATGGCACACAGCAACAGTTATCATACTTCACAAAAGGGGAGCCAACACTGATCCCAGGAACTATCGACCTATTAGCCTAATGAGCCTGGTCTGCAAGGCCATGGAACGTATCATCATGGAACTCATAAACAAAGACATTGGTAACCTCCAAACTCTGGATCCCACCCAGTTCGGGTTTGTAAAAGGCAGATTGTGCCTCCTGAACCTGATCGATTTCTTTGAGGCAGTCAACAATGCCGTAGATGAGGTTAAGGTCGTTCACACAGCCTATCTTGACCTCGCCAAGGCATTCAACACCATCCTCCATTCTGGAATTATAGCTAAACTCACTAAACTAGGTATAAATCCCTACATCACAGGATGGATTGCCAACTGGCTCACTGACAGAACCCACACTGTAAAAGTTGCAGACTCCAAATCTGTCCTCAAAGCAGTGACAAGTGGAGTACCACAGGGTTCCATCCTGGAACCTCTCCTGTTTGGTATCTACTTCTCTGAAGTACAGGCTAACACAGAAGGCCTCTGGCTAATGAAATTCAGAGATGACTGCAAACTAGGAGCCATAGTCAAGTCCCCAAATGATGTGGACATCCTACAGAAGGGCCTCACTGAGACAGATGCCTGGTGTCAGAGCCATGACCTCAAGTTCAATGCCAAAATGTGCAGTGTCATCCCCTTTGGTAAAAACTCTGTACCCATGAACTACCACATAGGCAGCAATCTACTTAACACCAAATGTGTGATAAGAGACCTTGGGACCCAAGTGGACAGTAGTCTCTCCTTTGATAGTCACATCTCCACAGTAGTCAGGAAGTCCTTCTACGTGACACACCTCATCATAAAAGGGTTCTCATCCAGGAAAAAAGAGATCATTGTTCCCCTCTACTTGACACTCATTAGACCCATTATAGACTACAACGTCCCTTTTGGAATGCACCTCTCAAGACATCTGCAGCAGCTGGAAAGGCTACAGAAGTACCTCACAAAGAGGATTACTGGCCTCAAGCAAATGCCCTACACTGACTGCCTCAAAAAACTCCAGCTTTACTCCATAGCATATCGCCAACTCTGAGGTGATCTCTGCCTAACATATAAAGCTATGTCAAACCCAGAGCTGTTGGACATGCTACACCTAAAGAAATCCCAATCCCTCCAAGCTACACACCAAGCTACACACTCTAGGGACCTAAACTTTGTCACCACATTAAACAGGACATGCTGGAGGGATAGATTCCTGTCCCAGAGACTTCCCATACTCTGGAACAGGCTACCCATCTATGTCAAGCAAAGTTCTTCATTAGCACTCTTCAAGAAAAATCTTGATGAGTGGATGGGAAATATGAAATACACCCCGGGGATCACTTCTGTGTCTCTGCTCAACAGTGGCACAGGAAAATAACTTTCTTGGGTGGCGTAAGCCAGGGAACCTTGTTGGCTAGGCTTACATAGGCCCTTGGGCCAATAGCCTGGTACCTACCTATGAACCTATGTTAAGTGGAGAGCAACGTTGCCAGAGAAGAGGCAGTTTATGATTTAGGAAGGGTAATGTGACAGTTGATATTAATTTATGGACTGGCTGCTGCTGTATCTGTTACATGACTTAAATTTTCATACATGTATTTGTGTGTATAAATTTTATGACCTTACATTTTTTTTTTTTTGTGTGGCTTTACACACTGATAAAAGGGATTTGTACAATGTGGGATTCAAACCTATGGAAAACAGACAATATATAATCCTTCATGAAGGTGTTTTTACCTCCTTACCACAGAGGAAGCATTTGTCGGAATTGCTCATTAATTATATAGACACATTAAAGAATGAGTAGTTGATCATATATGTGTGTGACCTGACAATGTCCTGGTTTATAGATTCATGTGTATATGACTATCTTTGAAGTATGAAGTCCATCCCAGGTCTGAAAAGACACTTTTAAGTACAGAAACATAATTGTCAGTATACCTTCAGTCACACATATAATTCATGTGATATCAACTGTTCTACATAGTTGTTGTTATGTTTAATTATCCTTATATTGTTCTTCAGTTTTAAAAATTGACTGGAGCAGCATTAGTAAAATTTAGATTGTACTGGATTAGAGTCCTGGCTCACCTGTATTATAGCTATGAATGTACACTAGTTGCCACTGGAAAGGCTACGTAGCAGGTGTATTTCATTACTGTCCAAAGTGCTCATTGCAAGTGAAGACTTGTTTGTCACACATGCTCATTAGTTTATATATATATATATATATATATATATATATATATATATATATATATATATATATATATTAAAGAGTTGAGTGGTTAACAATATATGTGTGTGACATGAAAGTTAAACAAATAAATGTTTAATTGTAGAAACATAATTGTACTGATACCCACAGTTAGACATATAATATATATGATATCATGTGTATGGAATCCAACTGATATATATATATATATATATATATATATATATATATATATATATATATATATATATATATATATATATATATAATTATGTTTTTATATTTTTAATTTTAATATAAATTACAGTGGAACAGCATTAATAAAACTTGAAGTTTGCTGGATTAGAACCATGGTTCACCTATATTGGGGCCCTTAACTTATACCTATTGCCACAGGGAAAGGTAGATTGTAGCTGTAATTTGCACACTCATCACTGTGTATGTTTGCATTCTGACTGCCGTGCAACCCCATTTAGTGTGTTTGTGTGATGTAAGACAACAGATATTACAATGTATCTTTTAAAAATTGACAAATCTGCAGGTGTTGTGGAAACATACTGACCATCATGCAACACCACTCAGTGTGTTTGCCCAATGAAAAGCAAAAGATGTAACAATGTACCTTTTTGAAATTGACAATGCTTATTTTCTCCAAGTGTTGTGGATCTGCAGGTGTTGTGGAAGTGTGCTGACCACTGTGCAACCCTGCAAAAACATCAAACCCAAAGGATTTAAAAAACAAAAAGCCACTAAATAACATCTACAGAATGCACTCCAGTCAAGGAAATATCTATTTAGCACTTTTGTGTAAAGACTTCATCAGAATAAAATGACAAGATGTCAGCCAACCTTATATACTCTTCTACACACTCAGTTAAACAATTAAAATCTGAAAACTTCAGAAAAACAACTTCTAAAGCAACATTACACAATATATCACATATACTTATGAAAAGACAAATGCTATCATTGATTCAAGAATGCTTAACTGCTTGTAGCCTAAGCTGCCAAAACGTTTCTGTCCTCAAAAGCAATTTTTTATAATCACCAACACAAAAAATTAAACTGTTTAAAATCTACACATGCAGCAGAATGTTTATACAGAGCATTGTTAATTTCATAGTGTTTAATACTATACAGATGTTCCCTTATTCTCACTTTTAATTTTCTTGTAGAGATACCTATATAAAAATTGTGGCAGCTAGAGCAGATTGCAGTATAAATAATACCAGAGGAATCAAACCTGTCATGTATTAATGTGTGTTTTGTAATATGTGCTCTTTTATTTTGCAGGGTTTTTCAGTGCTTCTTCTTCAATATTTTTGTCTCACATTAATAAGCACATTATAAGTAATAGTTATTTTAATGGTGATTGGAACATCTTCATTTGTTGTGTTAGACTCCGTCCCTAGGGATGTAAGGGGTAGTGATTATAAAAAAAATGCTTTTGAAGAGAGAAACTGTTTGACAGCTTAGGCTACAAGCAGATAAGCATCCTGGAGTCAATGATGGCATTTGTATTAAGTGCTTTTTATAAGTATATGTGAAATGTTGCTTTAAAAGTTGCTTTTCTGAAGTTTTTATATTTTAATTGTTTGATTGCTTAATTAATTGTTTAATTGAGTGTGTAGAACAATATGTAATGTTGGTTGACATTTTCTCATTTTATTCTGATGAAGTCTTTGGACGAAAGTGATAAATAAATATTTCCTTGACTGGAGTGCCTTCTCTGAATGCTACACTGTGCAACCCCACTTAGTGTGTTTGTGCGATGGAAGGCAAAATATGTAACAATGTATCTTTTCTGAAACTGATAATGTCTGTTTGTTGTTTGAGGCATTACACTGTGTTTGCACAAAGGTGGGCAACATGCAAATGAGACAGACAAAACTCAACATGTTTTATTCTTGTAAAATTTGTTTACTACGTTTCATCATTAAAATATAAATGTGGGACTTGAACCATGACCTATATATCATATGTGCTTCATGGTGTTTACCAGTTGGGCTACACACATAGTTCATTCACAGCTAAAATGTATGCTGTCCTTATCATATTAGCAACTTCCATTAATTTTATAGGTTCATAGGTGTGTATTAGGCTAATGGCCCTGGAGCCTTTACAAGCCTAGCCCATAGAAGTGCCCTGGCATCATGCCACCCAACATTAGATTTAATTTATTTATCCCTTTCACCATATTTATGCTAAGCTGAGCAAATATTAATATTTTAAAAAATAAACATTACAAAATATATTTTAACACACCTTATAGCTTTTTACACATTTCTGGATTTGAACTACTGTACTAATAAACCTAAAAAACATATTAGGGGTGTCTTATTTCTCTTTGCCAAAGAAACAACTTTGCAGCATGAACACAAATCATTGTGCATGCAAGCAAATCCCATTTCCTCCACAGTATTAACAAGGCATATACACTTCTACATTCTCAGTTGTTTGTACATATGTTGCTTACATATTTATGACAATGAGTGATCACACAACTATTTATGAGCATTGTTTGAACCAATGCAGCTCTGTTTTCTCTTTGTAATGTTCTTTATTCTTCTCTTATTTGTGCTGCACTCTCAGAATGCAGTCTATAGGACATTTTGTATCACTGTCCTTTAAATGTATGACAAAATTACATGCCAGTGAAACAGTTTTCAGCAAAGGCAGGAAAGTTTCACTATTACTGATCAAACATGAGAAATGTTTGCTGATCACTTCCATTTAAAAGCTTGCTACAGTTACTTCTACACTTTGTAAGTGTATCCTGGGCAGCACATCCATTGCAGGTAAGGTAGTCTGAATTGCTACTGTGTTTTACTTCTCCCTCCCACTAATCATTCTCAGTTGCAATCAATTAGCAAATAACACTGAGGTAGTGCCTACGCTATGTTTATACTTGCTACCTGAAGTCAAACATTTTGGGTTCAGCAATTCTAATAAGCTCACACCTCATTTGCATCTTCACTGTGCTCAGATGCCTGAATCTACACTATGAAAAGGTAATTGTGTAGCTATGGAAGTTGAATGTGAGGAGTCTTTGTATTTTGAGAACACAGAAGATTGATATTCCTTTTGATTTATCTGAGGAGAATGCTTCTATTCGTACTAAGGTATGATTGTATTTTTTCAAGTACATTCTAGATTTTGTAAACATCTTACAAAGAAAATTTGTATACATATGGATTAAAAATGGAACTTTTATCTGTATAAACTTCTTATAGTTCACTGTTGGCTTAAGCATTTTTGCTAGGCATTTACTTTCTCAGACAGCTTAGTAACTTTCATCACAAATGTTAGTGTTAAAATTGGTTATCTTACAATCTTCTATGTTATTTCAAGGAAATGTAATGTAATACATTGTCAATAACACAGGAATGTTATGCTTCTAAGATGGCCATAGATACCTCCAGGGGAGTGCTGGGTGCAGTGAGAGGTGATTGGCAATCATATAAAATTGACTTTTCTGTTGTAAATATGTACACATTTTGTAAGAATTGTGTTGAAAGCATATATAACAATTGAATTATGTGGTATTCCTTGGTTTGTACAAACTTTACATTTGCCTGCAGTTTTGAGGGTGGGGGAGCCAAGTGCCATTTGTGTGTTGCCTCAATGAAAGTTGTGTTTCAAGAGGTTTTCTCTTGAAATTGTGTAGTTATCCTGTTATTTCCATATGAAACAATATATTACTAAAGTGGTATTCCTTGTTTTGGACCAGACATTGGTTTATGTGTGAGTGTTACATGGTACAACCACATAACCTTCAATTTCAATAACTGAAATGTGCTTCTCCAGTGCTTAATATTGAAAATATATATGTGTATAGGAACAGGAATTTAATTATGTGATATTTATGTGTTGTATATTCTCTATTTTATGTCACTTAGGATTATGGCACCCATCCATACAAATCCATGTAAACCTCCTATCAGTGACAGTGAAAATGACATAATAGTGCAGGCATTCAAATGCCATGGCGTCTTTCTACTTGAGAGAGGACGTGGAGATATGGCTGATAGAATGCAAATTTAGAACCAGATAGTGAATGATCTCAGTGCTGTAGGGGGGAGCAGCAGGACTCATGATCAGGTGCATCATAGAGCCACTGATATGATTTCATCAGCTCGGAGGAGAGCAGCTATAGCTTCCCATGAACAGGTGGCTACAGGTGATGCAGCCTGCTACACAGCCACCACAGACACCAAATGAAGAGTTCCTGTCCACTGTCAGAAATCCAAAGGGCTTAGTGGAAACTGCACAGCAATGTGATTGATGTCACTGGTGGTGTTTCTGGGAGGACAGGTATGTGCTGGGAGGAGGTTCTAGGTAAGTACATTTTTGTTCATTACACATGGGCTTTGGGTGGATGTGTCAGTCAAGTTTCAGTTAAAAGTATTGCTAACAGAAATATAGGCAAAATTTGTGTATTCAATGTCCCCCTGTGTTATTGCAGTTGTCATGACTGCGTCCTTACCTTGCTTCATTTCCTCGAGGTCCATCCTCCCTTCTAAGTGTGGAATCATTTGCTCATGGTAAGCCAATCATTTTTATCTGATTATTGCTGAACATTTGTCAGATACTTGCATTTATCTGTATGTGTGAAGTGGGTGTAATGAGTGTGTGTACAATTGTGAGTCAGAGGGGGTACCACCAGCTGCTGTGGGTGTAGGCAGATGTAGGTATGTTCAGTATGCCCTTGCATTGGCTAAGAGACAAAGCATAGCACATTGACTCACCACCTACGGCCCTAAAGCCTTCTTCCTACTCACATACATACAGTAACACTGATACCAAGCAACTCACACAACCTTTACCTTCCTGTGTATTGGCTGTGTACTGCATGTATCAGACAGAGTCAGCCCTGAACTAAAACTGTGACAACTACTGCATTTACTAGGTAAGCCTGAGCCTGGAGTGTATTGTTTAATAATATGAATGTGTGGCGTATCCTTGTAAGCAAGTAAAAGGTTGGAGAATTTTACAGAAATTATCTTAACATGTGACAGCAGAGTCTTATTTGACTTATATGTATACATTACTAAGTAGTAGGCCTCAGGCATCAAAGATTCACACAGTCATACCTCTCAAAAGTACTGATGATCACTGTATGCTCTTAGTTTAGCACCATATGTTTGTACTGGAAAATCATTGCAGAGAGACGTTAGAAACTAATGATACACATTGCAGTTTCTGACTTCACAACCCTCGCAAGATCATTTACTATAAAGGTGGGAAATATTGATGATATCAACTATCTAACTTTCCAAGGCCAATATAATTCAAAGGTACAATTACCACTTCAACACCAAATGAAGATATATTAAGCACTAAGTTAGCTATGCACCATTGGATTAAAAGATAGAAAACAGGGATATGGCACAGTTATTATCACTTGTACAGGGTGTTGTGTGTCTGGGGGGGGGGGCAGGAAACCTAGGCTGACACAAAAGATCAATGAGTATCTGTGAGTAAGAAAGAGAAGCAAGCAGACATTTGGATAAACAGCAAATGGCCTGTGAGACAAAATGTGTAATTGGTGTGTGTGTGTCTGTAGGGGTCATCCAGGTGAAATTGGTGTGTGAGTATCTGCAGTAACACAGCCAAGCTCTGTGCTGGCTCTACATCTTGGTATGTTGGACAGGTGTGACCAGCACATGACGGCGGTGGTAGTTCATCTTTGTCATCCCTAACCAGGAGAACCAGCTCTACCAGGAGTTGCACTGGCATGTCCACACCCATGGCCAGATGCACTGCTGCTACCTGAATGTGACTGATATCTGCTGGATGAGCTCCCTTCATGTGGACATCCAGGACCATGAACTCATGGCCTACCATGTCAGGGTGTGGAGAGCACACTCACTGATATAGCAGGGAAGTAATGCTGCTCTCGGAGTGTGATTGGGCACAGCCACATTGTCTGACAGCAGATGATATGGCTGACCTATGCCCAGGAGGATGCTTTTTCCCTCCTGGCATACATTCCATCACAGACAATGCTCATTCCATGACAGATACCCATCAGTCCATCACATACACCCCTCTTTCCAATGTGTCATTTATCCAATCCATTGAAATGGCAACATGGTGGAGGCAGTAATGCATGTCAGATTGCACCACATCCACAACCCTGAGCATTTGTCAGGAGCACTATGGGAACATTCCTGTGCCTCCATGATGGCACTAAACATACACTGAGTGGCATGGGAAGAGACACTGCACTAGATGGAGGAGGGACAGGAGGCCCCCTCCAAGCATCCCTAACCACCCTCTTGCATGGCATCTTCCTGACACTTTGGCTACTGACAGAGTCAACAGGCATTAAAGCCACAGTAGCCACAGTTTCCTGATAAGTGGCCTTGCCCTCCACCTGTGCAATACCTGAGGGCTCACTGAAATGGGCAGGCATAGGCCTACTGGCTGTATCTGATGGAATTGCAAGGGATGGCTGCATGTCAACCTCATTGTCAAATTCAACCTCTGCACCCAGTGACTGTGCCTCAGTTTGGCCACTATTATCATCAGAGTCTGCTGATACACTGACATCAGATGGCAGAGGGCCCATACTCCCACTGTCATGATCACCTGTGATAAGAAGCAACAAACACAGGAAAAGTAATACCTATACTACTATAGTCCAGTATATGCTAAAAAAGTAACATTGCTGCCGTATTACAGACAGAATAGCAATACACACAACAGGCCTGACATCAACAGCACACACTAAAATATTTCTTTATATTTTTCAGCAGTATTGACATAAAAATGTTTGGCTTACCATATGCAGATGCTATACTCCTCTGCAATCCAGATGGTCCTGGAAGTAGTTAAGGAAGAGGTAAGGACATTATCACAATTAACAGTAACACAGGGGTAATATGTTTTACCCCTTTATATGTCCATTAACTATACTTTCAAAAGGAATGTGGCTGACGACTCCAAGGTAAGCTAATAACTGTAGCAATCTTCAATCCAGCCCACTCAGAAAAGACATGTGACACAGAAGTAACTTATTGATTACAGTTGTTTTACTATACAACATGATTCAACTGTTGAGATACGAAAGCCTATCTGGAAGCTCCTCCTGACACAAACAAGGATTGCTTGCTGTCTTTGAAACAGTTGCTATGACATCCAGCACATGCTGTACTGCACTCTCCTGGGAGCTGTCTAGATCCTTGATATTGAATAGGAACTCTTCATTGGGTGTTAGTAGTGGTTCCCTAGCAATCTGTCCCTGGTAACCATCTGGTCACAGCCTACTGCAGCTGCTGTGCTCCTTGCAGATGTGATCATGACAGTGGCCCTGTAGCATACCTGCTTTTATGTCCTGCTGTGGCCACCCATTCACATCCTCAGCTATCTGGTGCCATATTTGCATCCTATGTGCCATAGCTCCCTGTACACTTTCCAGGAAAAAAACATCATGTTGCCTAAAGGCATTCACTATCACCTGGTTCACAGCATTGGTAAAGGGGGTTCTCTGAGCATTGACACACCTGAGTGGCATACATCTAGTTCTCATAAAAGACAACATAAGAATATTACACATAAGTCTCACATGACTACAAAATAACTGTTACCAGATAAAGCAGAAAATGTAGCCAGTCAGTATTACCCACTGGACAAACATAAAACAATCTAGAGATGTGAAATACAAACAGGCAGGATGCAAAACAAGGAGAGTAGAGTAACAAGAGCAACATATCTTTGTTTGTGCCATAACATTACCCCCCCTTTGCCCCCCACAAAAGAACAGTCTATCCTTGTTTGTGCTATAACAGTAACTCACCTTTGCTCCCCCGCCAAAATAACAGTCTATCCTTGTTTGTGCCATTACACTAACATGCCTTTGCCCCACAAAATGAATAGGAAAATGACACATTTTGATATCAAACCATCTTTGAAATGCTAAAACAGCTAGCAAAGGAACTGTCCCTGAAACATTTGTACATATTTCTCACACAGCATTTTATTTTCATGTATTGCCAATCATGTATATCTCTGAAATGGCTTAACAAACATCCCCATGCCATTAGTACACTTCTAAGTAATACATACAGATAAAAGTGTAAAAGTCTTTGCTTCAGATTTTTCTTAAATACATTCCAGCATATGCAGTATGTAGCTGACAAAGTGGAAGTGTGCCTTCTGAAGTTCAGTACTACTTTCGACAGATATATCCTAAAGCAATAGTGTATATGTAGTCTTCCAAACATAAAAAGTCTCCTCAGCATCAGTTTGCCTAGCTACACAGTTGCCTTTATATTTGGTGTAGATTGAGGTGTGCTAGCACAGTGAATATGTATATGAGGTATGAGCTCATTAGAATTGCTGAATCCCAAATACTTGGATCCATGTAGGATATGTAAACATAGTGCAGGCACTCCCTCAATGTTTGTGTTTAATGGATTGCAACTGTGAATGATTACTGGTTGGGAGAAGGAAAATACAATGGCACTGCAGGCTGTCTTACTTCCAATGGGTGTCTCAGGTTCACTCTATAAAGTCTTAGAGGTAAGGTTGGAAATGTAAGTAAGCAGCACATAATTCACCAGTTATGTTCCTTAATATCCAACCTGCCCTTCATTTGTTGGCAACTGCATATGATTTTATTTCCACTTAATATCGTCACATAGTTTAAGGCCAATGATATAGAATGGCATACACACTGCATGTCTCAGATTACTGGTCAGATAACTGAAGCATGACAAACAAAGAAAGAAATGTAAGACAGAGCTCTTTATTTGCAAGCAATAATCATAACAGGTTATGTGATCACTAGGTGCACTGCATCCAAAAATAATAATGTACAAATAACAGTTGCATGGTTTGATAACACTGTAGATGCTGTTGTAGTTGGTTGTGTTCAGACTGGGTTCACTTCTTTGTTGCAAAGTTTTTTGTGTGGAAAGGAGGGATAAGGCACCCATCCTGTGTTCTGAAGGTGCATTTCAGTGATAGTTCAAATTCAGACCTATGTAGACATCTGTTATGTGAGCCATCATTTTCTTGCATGTGTGTCATACATTGATTTTCTTCATTTCAGCTACTTGCCCCTATTTTTTTTCTTTTTGTACTTTTCTGTCTTAGTTTGTCTAGTTTTATTTTGGGGGCCTGTATCAGCACAATGTGGTGTATAGCCCAGTCATGGGAATGGAGGAAGCAAATGGCGGGTTTGGCTGTGCTTATCTCATTTGCATGAAGCACAGCAGTGCACAAACTGGACAACTGGACCACCCAGGAAGAAGACAGGGCCTAGACAGCCAAACATAGAAACAAATGCATTCAATTAATACTGTTGGGCATTGCATGGAGGTTAGCAGCAAAACCTTAAGAATGATTAGTAAAATAGGGGATGCAATGTTACTTGTCCTGTGATAGCAGGTGTAAGTGTAGGGCTGGGGTACAGATGGTCCTGGGTTCTAGTACAGGGTGTGCAACCTTTTTTTACTGTTATGACTTTGCAGTTTATAGCAATTAACTGCAACATAGACAAGTATTACTTCAACCTTCTTGTGGCAACAGGTATAAGTATAGGACTGCCATACACATGCTCCTGTACAGGATATTGCATACACTTTTACTGTTGTTCCACTTCCCATTATAGTCACTCTCACTTATAATACTTTAGATAGTGGACCTGATATTCATTATATGTATGACGGATGATGCACTATTATTGTGTCATTTATTTATCTAGCTGTGTATTATTACATTTATTATCAGATGTATAGTTGTGGGTATAATGTGTACTAAATTCCTGTAAGTATAATGCAGCTATGTGGACTTACATGGCCTTCACATTTGCCTAAGACATATACACAACTACCTGTACATCCAATAACCTTGCAATTGCAATTACAATGATTTAAGTCTGCACTGTTTGGCACTGTTGCTCTCAGCTTACTTTCACACAAACATGTTGCTCAGGGTGCACACTCCCAAGCAGCATGTTTGCATGATACTAAGCAGAGCGCAACAGTGCCAAACAGTGTGCACACTCCAGTAAATGTGATAACTGGAATTGGTGGGAAATCGTCAGTGTTCATTGTTGCAGATCAGCGGTAGACATGGCAGGCATTTGTGGTGAAGGTGCTAGGTTTACGGCACAGAGGTGGACTGTCCAGGAGTCCAGGATATTCATTGGACTTTTAGTTAAGAACCATAGGTACAGGCTTCTGCAGGGGGACTGTTCTGGCTCCCAGTACAAATCTGAGGCTTGGGATAGTTTGCCATGAGCTGTATCCAGTGCCACAGGTATCCTGCACACTGGAGAGCAATGTAGGTATCATTTCAAGGAGGAAGAGGAATACACTCAACTGCTGGATTGAGGAATTTAGAACTGAGGATATCCCACACCTGTGTAAGTATCAACTACCGAGAGTACTTGTAAGACTTAGAAAGTTGAATATAGGCAAGACTCATATGCGTATGCATAATAGTGTTCTGTTCTTTTATGTGTTTTCCACAACTGCTAGTGATCAAGAGTGCAATGTCAGAGCCCAGGGAACTAGATTGAAGAGAAAGAGGGACACATGTGGTATGTATGCAGTAGAAGAGTACTGTTATTGTAGCATTAAAAGTTAAAGATATCTTTTTTGGTATTTTATACAGTTGCATCAAATTGAGCATGCATATTCCAACTGTAAAAGCAAGCATGCATATATTAGCCTGTAGCGCAAACCACTTGTAAGAGTCCAATATTAGACTTATTCAGAAGTTGTGTGTTCAAATACAACACTATTAGTTTTTCAATAATATTTTCATTAAATTGAAATCTCTATACCAGTGGTACACATGCCCTGCTGGAAACTGTAATCTGTGTATCTGGTACACACATATGTGCAATATATAAAATTTCAAACATTACTTGCTGCAGTTTGTAGTATAGTGTGCATATCTTAGGAGGTGTATACTTAAATGTAAAAGTCAAGATGACAGAGTTAAATAATTGTATTAATGTATTGTATGTCACATATGAAGGTACTAATGTTATCTCTTTTTTCTCTCACTCCAATCCTTATCTCTCTTGTTTTATTTTATTTTATTTTTATTTTATTTTATATTGTTTGTTAAAATAATTTTTGTTTATTTTTTCTTTTCTTTTCTTTTCTTTTATAGTTATTTTTTATTTTATTTTGTTTTGTGTTATTGTAAACATTAATTGGTAGTTTATTTTATTTTTATTTTATTTTATTTTTTTATTTTCTTGTTTTATTTTTATTACATGTCATCTACATGTGTCCATGTCATCTATGTGTACCACATCACTAAATGCTCCAGAGGACAGCAGGGTAGGCCAGTGCCACTGGATTTGCCTGGCCCCCTCCACCAGCTCCAGCATCGGTGCCCAGCATGTCTGGCAGCCATCCTGGCAGCACTGCCTCTGCTGCCCCTGCACTACCTGTGCCCTCAGGTAGTCCTACCATGGAGGCTGGTCCAGTGGTATTCTCAAGGAACAGTGGCAGAGGTGGTGATTTCATCACCCGCACTGAGTTGCCTGGGATGGTGCATAGGGTTCTGTGCCACACTGTTGGTGCACACCTACAACAGCTGGAGAGGCTGCTCTCCCTCATTCTGAGTAGGAGAAGGAGATGTCAAGCACTCCAGCCACCAGTGGAGTGAGGTGACAGTGATGACAGTCCAGTGGGTGAGGACTTGATTCTCACTGTCACACAGCTTGATGACCATGGGCTCTGGATGTCCCCACCCTCACCCCAATCATGGTGTCTCCCAACTTTTTGTGTCCATCACCATGTCTGTCTCTTGTTTTTGTTTGTCTAGTCCATCTGCCATTGCTTCATCACCTACCCAACTTACTTGACACAGACATAGCTACGTCCCTTTCCCAACATTTCTATCTCTCTCTCTCTCTCTCTCTCTCTCTCTCTCAGAAAAAATAAATGAATGGGCAACTGTCCCACAAAAAAATCATCTTATACATAGTTCTCTATTTCACACACATGTCTTCTTGACATACTTGATTCAGCCCAGTTGGCTATACAGCATAATTGTGTTGTGGTGACCCCTGTCTCTGGAGGTGGCAATCCAGACTCAGTTAATATTTTCCACATATGTTCACCTTACACTGTTAAAGAAATGGATAGCTATGATTCTTTCCTACCTAGCTCCTGCACATTCCTGCCATGCTTTCTCTTTGTTTTTCCCCCTGCTTGTTCCCCATTTTAGCACTGTCCTAGCTACCCCATTTCACCTCTTTAATCCATTTTTGCATGAAGGTGCACATCATGCTCCAACACGCAGCAACAGTGAATGACAGCAGTGTATTAGAATGTATTTAAAAGTATTAAATACACCTGTATTTGAACTCAGTACCATATGGCCCCAACAAGGAATGTATCAATGCATTAATACTTGCCACCACAGAGTCAATTAAGCAGCAAGTGTATTGCATAGACTCAATACTGTAGAATAGTGTATGTTGTACCTTTAAGAAGCATTTCAAGTACAGCAGATGCATATAAATAGCATGTGCTTGCTTCAGTGCCATTTTGAGAGTGCAACCAGAGAATGAGCATGTATAATAGCTAGTTTGTTTATAAGTTTACGTAAGTTAAAGTTATTAAGCCTCAAACCTGATGTGTTTGTACATAATAAAGCTGCTTGAACAGAACTCACAGAAGTTCATTTGTTTTATCCTGACCAGACGAGTGACAAATATTGTCAGACTTTAGCAATGCAGCTTGCATTTGCTCACTGCTTAGCTATGAGCAAACATATGTTTCACATATGCAGATGCACTTTGGTAACCATCTCACAAACCTCCTGCTTGCCACACTATGGAAATGTACATACTATGCTCTCTTATTGCTGTTTACTGTCTATTCCCTGTGTATAACATGAAATTACATGTGGAAACATTACAAACTGAGGGCCCTATCTAACATGTCACATATTTACAATACATCCATGTGTTGCCACACCTGCTCAACCACTGCAACCCTGTTGTCTCAGTACTCTTTCCACATATATATCAACCACAGTACAGAATGTAATATCAAATTATGTGTGCTATGTAATGCACATCAGTCTGGTAACATGCAGAACTACAACTGTTGACCCATATGCATAAAAAGCCTTATCTGCAAGACTAGGGAAGGAATTAGCATGGATCTTATCCACAGGGACATAGGTGACCTTCAACACATTTTACTTGACCTATTTTGTTTTTGTCAGGAGCAGATCTTGCTTATTAAACCTTGTGGTCTTCTTCGATACTGACCACAGAGGGTTTCTCAATGATACCTGTGTGGGGGATTGTGTCAAAACCCTAGGCCAGATCATGATAGGCAGCATGTACTGTCTTACCTTCATCCAGGCCTATCACACAGAATCAATGGACTGTGACAACATCAAAAGTCTCCTATGGCATAACTCAGCATATACACTTTCCTGATACAGATAAATACACACTTCAGCACACCATGTACATGGGCTATATTCCCATAAAAATGTGTACATCAACATGCATTCATCTGAGTAGAGGGGGCAGCACCTGATGTATGAATCCCTAGAAACATCCTGACTCTCCTCCACTGTGAGGTAGACAAACGTGTATGTACTCATGGATCTCTTCTACATGTACACTAGTCATATTCTGGCTGCATGCAATAGACCTGTGTGAGTTGTTAATGCTACATCATGTCTGTTACATCTACTAGATGTGCTCAAAGATGTCATTGAGGGCATGCATGATGACAACAGTATCACCTTATGGAATTTGACCAGGTCAAGCATTTGACACAAATCCACACAGAGGAATTCACTCAAAACTGTCATATGTGCCAATAAAGAGCTATATCACCAAATGGGTAGACCAGTGTATGACAGACATGGCATTTCACTATGTTGAAATGTGTGACATGACCTATATCTCAGGTCCAATGATCAGGTCCTAACATCAGGGCTGTATGCTAAGCCCTGTCCTGTCCATTAGTTATGTGATTTACATCGCAAATGACATACATGTGCTGTGTCCACACAGCTGCCTAAAGGACTGCAGAATGTGGGCAATCATTGACTCCAACTGTAATATTACTATAATACAGACAGTAGCAACACATAAAAAACAGTGCTGCCACAGGCATGACAACTTCTACATTGACAAGACTCATGGGGTGATATGCTAATTCAGGAAACAAACACCCCACCCAAGTATAATGTGGACATCATACCCTATAATCAGACCAGTACATATATGACACGTGTACTGGGGTAAATCATAATCGGTACATCCACCAGTATGTGATGACAGTGCTGTCTACTCCCTTGAATGTAACACAAGTACTGGGTATCATAGGATCATAGTATCATAGACTGTTACTAGGATAATGGCCCTAGGGCCCCCACAAGCCTAGCCATGTACTACCCTTGTTCCCAAGAATATCAAGGTATTAAGCAGAACTAAGTTAACAGCTACTGACCTGATCAAGAGGGACACAGGTGATACTCCCAGAGTGAATTTGCGATTTTCCATCCAATCATCCAAATTAGGCTTAAATAGGGTCAGCAAGGGGAGCTGCTTCACCTGAATTGGAAGTTTGTTCCAGAAGAGAGGTAACCTCTGTGAAACATATCAGTCTCTCCAGCAAGTCCTGTTGATGTCACACACTAGGTTGAGTTCCCTACAGCAAGTACATCTTATACCATTTGATTTACAAATGTGCAACATTTCCGTTAGAGCAGGATCTGAGATTGCTTTATATGCAAGGCAGAGGTCACCTCTGAGTAGCCTGTAAGACACAGAGTATAGTGACAGTGATTTCAGTCTATCAATATATGACATATGCTGAAGAACCTGAATTTTCTTTGTAAGAAACCTTTGCGTCTTTACAGTTGCTGCAGGTGCCTGGTAAGGTACATACCAAAGGTAACATTGTACTCTGTTATTGGCCTGATGTGTGAGGACTGTTTTGTTGTGGATGCAATGCTGTTACTAATGAGGTGGGTGATGTAGAAGGTCTTTCTTACCACTGTGGAGATGTGGTGGTCAAAAGAAAGGTTGTCAACCCGTGTACCCAAATCTGTCACCACTGATTACATGCTTAGGGTGTTGTTATTAATGTGGTAAATTGCAGGGACATCGCCCTTGCCAAAGGGAATGATAATGCATTTTTTTGCATTGAGTTTTAGCCCATGACTTTGGCATCAGTCATATGTCTGTGTAAGTCCATCTTGTAGGATGTTGACATCATTTGTGGACTCAGTGACTGCATCCTGTTTGGAATCATCAGCAAACTTTGTCAGTCATAGTCGTTTTGTTTTAGCCTGTACATCTGAGAAGTAAATTTTAAACAATAAGGGCCCCAGCACAGATCCCTGTGGAACACCACTGGTTGCATGTCTGCTGATGGAGGTAGAGTCACCTATTTTGACTGTGTGCGTTCTATCGGTGAGACAGTTTGGAACCCACCTGACAATATACAGGTTGATATCCAGCTGGGTGAGTTTATTAATGATGCCTGAGTGAGGAATAGCATCAAAGCCTTGGCCAGGTCCAGGTAGGCCATATGCATGGATTTGCCTTTGTTCATGGCTTTGGTGACTGTCTCAAAGAAAAAACACCAAGTTCAAGAGGTGAGATCTCCCTTTAACAAAGCCAAACTGGGTTGGGTGAAGCATTTGGAAGTCTCCTTTATCTTTGTTGATAAGGTCCAGGATTATTCTTTCCATAGTCTTGCAGATTGGACTGGTTAGGCTTATGGATCTATAGATCCCAGGGTCTGTAGAGGTACTTCCTTTATGTAATGGAATGACAGTTGCTGTTTTCCATTCAACAGGGACAAAACCATTGCTTAGACTCTGGTTAAAAAGAGTACTCAATGGTGTGGCTAGTTCCTTTTTTAATCCATTTAGAAAGCAGCCTGGAGCATTTCTCCCAGGGCCTCCGCTGAAAATTGGCTCATTCCAAGTCGGACTTTCACGGTTAACAAATGCTAAATAAATAAATAAATAAAAATATTATCAGGTCCCATAGCTATGTGAAGGACATCCACGTCTGAAGCCACAGTATTTTCATTTAGGGACCTAAACCTTGTCACCAACAATAAACAGAATATGCCGGACGGATAGATTCCTGTCCCAGAGACTTCTCATATTCTGGAATAAACTACCTATCTATATCAAACAAAGCTCCTCATTAGCACTCTTCAAGAAAAATCTTGATGACTGGATGGGAAATAGGAAATTCACCCCAGGGATCACCTCTGTGGCTCTGCTCGACAGTGGCACAGAAAAATAATTTTCTTGGGTGGCAAAAGCCAGGGCACCTTTCTGGCTGGGCTTGTATAGGCCCCAGGGCCAATAGCCTAGTATCTACCTATGAACCTATGAACCTATGAACCTATGTTCCCAACCTTCATCACACCAATAACTGTGTATAATGCATCCTTCTTCATGTACCTCCTGACACATCTACCAGTGATGTGTAATGGACGCATACCACCTTTGTCACAGTGAACTGTCACACAGCTTATTAGCCATACCTAGGTAGTCTTTCTGAGGAATATACATGACTGTCTGAAGTTATGGAATGTATGCCACTTGTTCTGTTATGCACACACTATAAACTAAGGTCTTTGACAACATTAATGGCATGTATATAATTCATAACAGTATGGATTGTGTCACACACACACACACACACACACACACACATATATATATATATATATATATATATATATATATATATATATATATATATATATATATAAAACATGCACACAAGGCAGCTAGGTTGTATTGCCCATACTGTCGCATACAGGTATACCAGTGCAGATGTTGTGGTGCCAGGACAGTGTGTGTGGTTACCCTCATAGAGTGTGGATGTATCATAATAGTTGTTCAAGTGTGTATGTGCAGACTTATCTGTTTCTTATCACTGTAAATTATATATGTTATGTCACAGGCATGGGTTTACTAGGGATATTATTCTGATATTGTCCATGATTGTGGCTGGTTCTTGTAAAGTTTTCCATAAGCCCTTACCTGTGCCCACTTTGCTGAAGACCTCTGCTGAGAGTGCACTCATATTCAGGGATATCAGTTTGCACAGCTTTGCAATATGCACTCTATTCCCATTGTATGTGAGATCCCTGATACATTTCCTCTGCATTATTCATGTAAGGATGCTTATCTCACACAGATATCCTCCCCATTGTTATGGCACCTTGTGTAACAGACACATAAAACACATTTTCACTGCACAGTCCCTACTATACCATATAGATATGTGATTGGTGTGGCTCCTACAACCATCTTCTATTGACATGCCCTCCTCTGCTGTACATTATTTATTTATTTTATTTATTTGACATTTGTTTATTTATTTATTTGACAGTTGTTAAGTGGGTTAGTCCAACTGGGCAGCAGCCCTTTTTCAGTGGAGGCCCAAGGAGAAAAGCTCCATGTAGTACATGTAACAAAAGTAATCAAATGACAGAGTAAAGGAAAACATTTAGAGTTAACAAATATGACAAAATAGTCAGAGAAAAAAAAACATTTTAGAAGAAGTGTAGTGACTTAAAACATATTAGAGTTCAAAAGTTGCATACAGTACTAAGAAGAAAACTAAAAACAGTCAAACATATGCAAAATAAAGTGAACAAATGAATTATAAATGTACACTATATACAAGAGATAATCCCAAGGCACAGGTAATTTCACCTGTCCTCTTTCCCTGTGTTAATTCCTACAATTCATGTGTATGTCCTTATTCAATACACATGCTACTCCTGAGTATTTATTTTAAATGACAGTCCGTGTCCTGTTACAGATCCTTTAAACAGCTTCAGTACACAGTTCCAGGAATGGGATATCACAATACTCCGCACTCTAGGTACATTGTCCTTTACTGTGGATCATATACTTCACATTCAAACCTCTCAACTGTCCAGATATTCCCGGGATGTCCAGATGATCTCCTTATCAAATTTGTGGCTTTCTGCCGTATCACTGGGATGATCTCAGAACTGATAGAAGTCAATATTACATACATTTGAATTCATACCTCTCAGCTGTCCTGATTTGTGCAGAATGTCCGCTTTTTGTCTCATAATTTTGATCTTTTCCTCATAACATTTTGGTTTCTGGCAAATCATTGCATGCCATTGGAGACTGAAGTCAGAAACCGATAGACTGAGATTCAAACTTCATGCTCTTCAGAAATTTCATGGTATTGTATAATCTATTACTCCATCAACTTTCTACTTTTCGAAGACCAATATTAAATTTCTGTTCCTAGATGTGGGCCTTTGATCCCTCAATATTTATGGCTTTGTCCAGATTTCTTACTCTAAGAGGTTGAGAGAGTTTCATTATAACAAATTTCATGTGATATCTGTCAAATATGTCCCTATTTCTGGTTATTTGTCCCCTCATTATGTTGGCCTTTTTGCAGATGTGTTGTACTAACACTAACAGATTGACAGCTCTCTGTGAAGCCCTGGTGATCACTGTGACATTCCATGGAAATCCGCGGACTGTAGGTGCTCTGCTTTACACAGAATTGCTATCCGCATTTGCTTACATGGTTTTCTGGCCAGTAACACTGTTGCAGGCCATTACACTTAGCTTAGATGTGCCGTGTGTAATTAGTATGCATTGTGTGCTACTGCTCAATGTGCACCATTGTGTAATCATGTAAACTCCATGTAGGCTTTGTGTGGAGCCTACACAGAGGTTACTGAATCCAAGGGAGTGCCTTTCTCAAGAGTTATTTTATTTATTTATTTTATTTTACATTTGTTGACCAGGATAGTTTGATTGGATATATGTCCATTTTCAGCGGAGGCCCGGGGAGAAAAGCACCATACAGATGAGCACAAGACAGACAAGTACCAGTAAGACTGGTACAAATTTACATGTTACACATTATCAGTTTAGAGACAATCAAGATAAAAACTTTTCAGTTTACATATATATATATATATATATATATATATATATATATATATATATATATATATATCTACACACTTCACTTCCAGGTTTCAGTACAAGCATTAAACAAGTCCTTATTCTTTATATATCAATTCTTGGATCTTTGCAGCTTATATACAAGGAGAGGAATTAGTCCCTACTTATTCAGTCGGTTTGTTTAGTGCTATTTGGCTAGACCCTGAGGAGAAAGGCCAGAGATACCTTTTAAGGGTACACCGAGGAAGGGGGAGAGATTAGTCCGAGCAGAGCAAGGACAAAGCCAGCGTTTTTTGAGGTATTGAATAAGATTCTTTTTGAATAGTGCTGAAGATGGTTCTGAGGTTAGGTCTGCAGGAAGAGAATTCCATGTTTTACCAACAGAGTAACAACCCAGCTGAGTTGTTAGTCTTAAGGGTGAGCGCTAACATTTTGTTGGGGGATCTGAGAGTTTTGAGGTTCTGTTAGGGGGTGATGAGACTTTTAAGATCAGTTGTATGTTCTGGCTGGTAAAGGATCTTGTGGGTTATAACTAGTTGGTTGACCAGGAGTAGATTAGGTAATTCAAGCCATCCTAGTAGTTTTAGGTTAAGGCAATGGTGAGTACTATAGGCAGAGGCCATTGCAAATTTCGCAATGTGATTATAATAGACCATGTACTTATCTAGGTCAGTTTTACTCAAATTTGTGAATAGGGGAGAGGCATAGAGAAGTGTAGAGAGTAAATGTGTGTGAACAAGAGTAGTTCTGGCTAGGGGAGTTAAGAAGGGTTTGATCCTGTTGTAAGTGGTCCAGAGTTGTAATTAAAGAGAGTTTTGTTCTGTATATTTTTGCTTTTTCCATTAAGTCTCTTTCCTCTAGCATGCTTTTTAAAGATATTTTGGTAACTGAATATTTTGTGGATTTCTAGTTCTTCTAAATTATGTAACTAGTGAAAGACAAGGTAATGCAAAACTGTGTTTTTTCAGATTTTCAATGAAAAAGGGATGCAAATGAGGAAAATAAGAGTATGATAGAATATGTTATCTGACTCAATATAAGTCTAGAACTACTGGAGTTATTAATATTATTAGCAATAATTGACCTATTTTGAATGCCATGCCAGAGTTGAATCAATTTTTAGGAGATAAACCACAATTTGTATTTAAAAAATGTCAACATTTGAAACAATATTTATGTTATAAAGACATGAGATATAGGAAATCTGTATTTGCTAGTAGTAAGAAGGATGCTTTCTCTTGTCACAACTGTTCTTTCTGTAAGTACATATTAATTGAAGTTAAGCTCATTCATCCCATGAGTAAGAAAATCTATACGTTTATTTCCATTACAACGTGTAGCACAGATAATGTAGTGTATCAAGCAATCTGTACCTTCTGTTCAAGTTTCTATATAGGAAAATGTAACAGAAAGTTAGAAAAGATATTGGGCCACTTATTGGACATTAGACATGGGATTTAATATAAATTCTATTGTGAGGCATGTTAAGGAAATGGGAGTGCAATATACACTTAAGTTTAGAGTTATACAGAAGTTAATATCTGACTTGAAGGGTGATATTATAAATGATACAGAACTAGAGTATAAATGGATTCTTATGTTGCAAGCTGACAGAAACGTAGGCCTGAATTCATCTGTTAGTATAAAACCTGTATTAAAAAGAAACAGATGAAATTATTATGTTGATTTATCCTGGCTGTACTTTAGAATATGTAATTATATATTTTTATTATTGTTTATATGTATTTATATTTTTAATACTGTTCTTCTATGGTGCTTAGAATACTGCTACGGCATAATGAATGCAATATATATAGTATACATGTATTTATAATTTCTTTATATATATATATATATATATATATATATATATATATGTATATATATATATATATATATATATATATTTATATATATTTATATATGTATATTTTATACACACACATATATATATATATATATATATATATATATATATATATATATATATATATATATATATATATATATATATATATATATATATTAGCAAAAAGCAGCACAGCAAAAACAAATTGTCAGAAAACAGAATAAAAAATAAATTGCCGTATCTGTAGGATTACTGGCACTTTATTAACATAAAAATGACTTCAGTTAGCGCTTTCATCTCCCTTCACTCTCAGAGACTTCTTCAGACTAAAATTAATTGTTCATTACATACATTAAATACCCATTCTTGGGATACATCACCCAACAACATCCAATCTAAGTTAAGAAGCCTAGTCACATGATACAATAGGCTAAATTAAAGAAAAAGCCTAGTCACATGATAAAATGTGCCAAATTAAAGAGAAATAAAACTTCTACAAAAATTCTAAAAAAGTCAGTGTTTTAACCATTTTCTTTTTAAGTACATAACAAAATGCCTTTCTATTATTGAGACCAGGGAAAAAACATGCATTTAATTTAACTTGCCAACAGTACACTAGCCATTCCAGTTCTTCCTCTATGTTAATAATATTATTGGTGTTACTCAATGCTTCTAATGTTAAACATTTAAAGTTAACTTTGCATTTACTTTCTTTATAGTGTTTACACATAGCATTCTTTTCACCTCCATTGGCAATAGCATACTTATGCTCATAAATTCTTCTGTTGAGCTCCCTGGTAGTTCTTCCCATATAAAAATCATGACAATCCATGCACATTAATAAATAAACTATATTTTTTCTCTTACATGAAAAGCTTCCTGGTATTCTGACTACATAGGTTCCCACTTCAGTTTCACTAGAGTCAGTATACAAATAATTGCACATATTACAGTTAAAACACTTATTCATTCCTTTTTCCTTCATCTTGTATTTTTCTATTCAGTTTACTCTGAAAGAAATCTTTATAATTTTTAGCTCTCTTTTGTAAAAAACCTGGGCCCTGTACCTATCTTTTTAATAATTTCATTGTTAGCTTTGAAAATGCCCCAATTTCTGCTAATAATACTTTTTATACCTTTAGAATCAACACTATTTTGCACTGCTAGTGCTGTCTTATGCGTATATTCTCTTCTTTTTGTACTATCACATTTAGATACTTTTTTTTCATCTATTTTTTCTCTAACAACTTATTCATATCTTTGTTAGGATACCCTCTACATTCCATTCTTTTACAGAAATTTTCAGCTTCTTGTATGAAACCATTATCATCTTTAGTAAGATTGCTTATCCTTTTTAACTGGCCCTTGACAATGTAAAGATTTTGTTTTCTTGGGATGAAAACTAGAATAATGTAAGTACATGTTCTGAAAATCTTTCTTATAAATCTTAGATAACAACATATTGTCTTCTTATAAATATTAAGATTTGAATAGTTAATTCTTTGCATGTCATAATTATGAGTAAATTTAAGATATGAACATACATTATTAATATATTTCAGGAAATCATTCAAGATATCGGTAGGCCCTCTCCAAATTAAAAAGGCATCATCAATAAAGTGAACTATCTTTAATATATATTCATTATATTCACTATTGATGATGTTATCTGTCTCCCAACCTTGCACAAATACATTAGCATAACTGGGAGCTAAAGCTGCTCCCAAAGCCACTCCATTGATTTGAACATACAATTGTTCATATAACTCTAAATAGTTATAACTTAATACCAGATCAATCATTTCCATAAGCAATCCTACCGTATCAGAAGAGGACATTCTAGATCTTAAAAGTTCAGTTCTGACTGTTTCCATACCATCTATATTAGGAATCATAGTATAGAGGGAATTAATATCCAATGTAACTAACACATCAGTTTCATTCACAACTGCAGTCTCAATTTTACTCAGAAAGTCAAAGCTGTGTCTTATATATGTAATGTTTTTAGGTACCACTTTTTGTAATATTTTGTCCACAAAAACAGATAGCCCTTTAGTCTTACTTTTAGCACTTGCAACAATAGGCCTTAGCACGGGGGTGGGGTCCTTCTAAGTTTTTTTTGATCTTTGGTATACCAAAGATTCTATTTACTTTTGGGTTAGTATTAGTTAGATTCTTTCTTGTTTTTTTCATCTATTCTGCCAGTGCAGAACCATTCTTCAAAAATCTATAAGAGCATATCCCTTTTTTACATCTGAAAATGTCACTTTTTTATAGTATTTTTTGTCTTTTAACAACTCTCTCATTTTATACTCATATTCTCCCCTATCTAGTACTACCATTGATCCCCCTTTATCAGCCTTAAATATCAGTACCTCTTCATTTTTATATAATTTCTCAAAACATTCTTTCTCATTTTTAGTCAAGTTGCAATACTTATATCCAGCTCTGTTGTCCAATGTTTCAACTATTTGTGCTTCACATAAGTTTAAAAACATTACTAACTCCTTACATAATGGTGGGTTAAAGCAACTAGGCTTATAAAATTCACTTTTTATTTCATTGTATTTGTTAAACATTATTAAGGCTTCTAGCATAGTCTCTTAGTTCATTTACAGCAACTAATTTGTCTGCTCTCTGAGCCAGAGCAAAATTCCAGCCTTTGCTTAGTACACAACATTCCTCTCTAGCTAATTCATAATTAGAGAGGTTAACTATTTTAAAGTTTACAGTACCTATGTCATCCTTGGTTAATTTGTTTTTTTCCAATGTCTCTTGTTGTGGTTCATGTGTGCATATCCATTTTTTGATTGCTTGTTGTAATTTTTGAACCTTCTGTTTCTGCCACTTGCTGTTATTTGAGCCCATGTTCTCTCCTGGTTATTAACCCTCTGATATACTTCGAGCACTTGTTGGCATTTGTTGTTGTGATGGGTAACTATTTCCTTAGTGTGAGCTGAGTTGGTGCAAGCATTCGCCCCCTTCACTTTGTGTCTGACTACTTGTTCAGCATTTTTTGTTGCTGAAACATGTTGTTTCTCACTCGCTTTTGCTGTCTTATTTGAGCTCGTAGCACCCTGATTTCTCAGCTTGCTATGTAGTGTCTCCAACCTTCTTAGTGAATTTGCTTCCTCCTCACTTCTTAGAGTAGTGTCTTCTGTCATCACGCCAGATCTAGTCGCATTATGCCGTTTCAACCCATATGCTGAGGCCATGCCCACTGCATAGTCATTCTTATCTCTCAATATTTTTTTTTTACTTTTCTTTGGCTTAAAGTATCACTGAGTTTGATTAAATTATCTTGAATTAAATACATTTTGCTGGCAAAATTATCATTAGAAGTCACTTCTTTAAGCCTCGCATAGTTCTTTTTCATGTTTTCAGTAATAGACTCAAGTTTAGCATTATTGAACTCACGTAATACTTTCATGTATTGCCGACCGGCTCTTTGATTTATCTCGAGCCATTTATCTACCAGATTTTTGGCTAGATCATTGACAGCAGGCAATTTAATTACTCTAAGTCCCTTTGGCACCTATTGATTCAGTAAGCAGTTTTCAAAAAATAAGTTGTCCCATTGCAAGCATTTGAGTGACACAAGATCGTTTTCCAGGTTCTTAAACAGTTCATCATGGTTAGCCACTATATTCACAGGCACTGTTACACTATTGTTGTTGGTACTGAACAGATTAAAAAATGTAGTAAGACATCTGTTCAAAATCTCTTCACTTGAATTTCCATTCAGGCTCACCCTCCTTTGGCTCCCAGCTAAAACACTGCTAGCACTTTCACGATTAACTAAACAACCAAGTGGGTATGCCAATCAGCATGCACCCAGCTGGTAGAGCCATGAAGGACCATTTAAAAAGGATAAGCAATCTTACTAAAGATGATAATGTTTCTGTACAAGAAGCTGAAAATTTCTGTAAAAGAATGGAATCTAGAGGGTAACCTAACAAGGATATGAATAAGTTGTTAGAGAAAAAAATAGATGAAAGAAAAGTATCTAAATGTGATAGTACAAAAAGAAGAGAACATAAGCATAAGACAGCACTAGCAGTGCAAAATAGTGTTGATTCTAAAGCTATAAAAAGTATTATTAGCAGAAATTGGGGTATTTTCAAAGCTAATGATGAAATTATTAAAAAGATAGGTACAGGGCCCATGTTTGTACAAAAGAGAGCTAAAAATTATAAAGATTTCTTTCAGAGTAAACTGAATAGAAAAATGCAAGTTGACGGTAAAAAAGGAATGAATAAGTGTTTCCACTGTAATATGTGCAATTATTTGTATACTGACTGTAATGAAACTGTAGTGGGAAACTATGTAGTCAGAATACCAGAAAGCTGTTCATGTAAGAGCAAAAATATAGTTTATTTATTAATGTGCATGGATTGTCATGCTTTTTATGTGGAAAGAACTACCAGGGAGCTCAACAGAAGAATTTATGAGCATAAGTATGCTATTGCCAGTGGGGATGAAAAGAATGCTATGTGTAAACACTTTAAAGAAAGCAAATGCAAAGTTAACTTTAAATGTTTAGTATTAGAAGCATTGAGTAACACCAAGAATATTATTAACATAGAGGAAGAACTGGGATGGCTAGAGTACTGTTGGCAAGTTAAATTAAATGCATGTTTTTTTCTCTGGTCTCAATAATAGAGAGGAATTTGTTATGTACTTAAAAAAAGGTTAAAACACTGACTTTTTTAGAATTTTTGTAGAAGTTTTATTTTTCTTTTTTTATCATATGACTTAGCTTCTTAACTTAGATTGGATGTTGGTTGGGTAATGTATCCCAAGAAGGGGTATTTAATGTATGTAATGAACAATGAATTTTAGTCTGAAGAGGTCTCTGAGAGTGAAGGGAGATGAAAGCACTAACTGAAGTCATTGTCTTGTTAATAAAGTGCCAGTAATCCTACAGATACTGCAATTTATTTTATATATATATATATATATATATATATATTTTTTCTTTTTTTTATATATATACTGTATGCTATGTATACTTTTAAATGCGATGTGATAAAATGTCACTCAACAGTGCAGATTCAATAAACCTACACAATCCGCTAAGACCATGTGCACATTGTGGCGTAATACACACATGGTATTGCACTGCTTCCACAACACCTACAGGTCTAAAACACCTGCAGACAGTAAACAGACAGTAGACAATTTCAAAACAGATGCATTCTATTATGTGTGATTTGCTACCATGCAAACATGCTAAGTAGCATTGCATGGTGGTCAGCACACATACATAGTAAGGAAAGTGATCACAGCTGTTAACTAGGTGCTCCTATGACACCAGTTGTATGGCAAGTAAGTTTGAGTTCTAATCAAGCAAAGGTCAGACTTTTCTGACTGATGTTCCACTTTACTTTATATAAAAATTAATAGTAGAAATAACTATCTGTAGCAGGTGCATTGAACATGCACATGATATTAAAGATATATTACATGTGTAACTGTGCGTATCAATACAATTACGGTTCTCCAGTTACACATTTATCTTCTGAACTTTCATGTCACAGACATACATGGTTAATCACTCAACTCTTTAATGTGTATGTATAACTAACAAGCTTGTCTGACAAACAGGGTCTCAGTTGCAATGAGCACTCTGAACATTAATACTGTAAAAAATACACTTGTTATCCAATCTTCCCGGTGGCAAATGGTATAAGTTGATGCAGTTGAGCCATGGTTCTAATCTAGCACATTCCCAGTTGTATTAATGCTTGTCCACCTAATTTTCTAAAATATAAAACAATGCAAACATAATTATAAATAACAATAAGTATGTATAACAATGGAGCCCATATGAATTATATATGTGACTGAGGGTATACTGACAATTATGTTTCTGTAACTATAACTGTCTTTTCTGGTCTTGGATGATCTTCAGACTTCAATGATACTCATGCACACATGAATATATAATCCAGGACCTTGTCAGGTCACACACATATATGGTTAACCCCCTCACTCTGCCATGTGTATTTATATCTAATTAATGAGCATGCCTGATAAGCACTTCTGCGACATGGTTGAAAAATCACCTATGTGGAAGAATATGTTTTGTTTATTTTTCCTATGTTTGAGTCCCACATTGTACAAATTAATTTTATCAGTATGTAAAGCCACACCAAAAATGTGTCAGGTCATAAAATGTATGCCTCCAATACATGTCTTCAAAGTTAAATCAACTAACAGTTACAGCAGCAACCATCCCATAAAGTAATGGCAATTGTCATATTAACCTTCCTATTTCAAAAAATGCTCTCCTGTCTACTTGGCACTGCTGCTCTTCGCTTAACTATACACAAATGAGGAAAGCTGTATAAATACTATTTTTTATGGTTATGACACAACATTTCCAATATGAGCTATTTATTCTGTTAGTTGTGTCTACCATAGCCAGTATGGGTAAGTACTTCTCAAATTCAAGCTGGAGTCCGTAACTGTCTATCTCACTGCAGAAACACTTTGCCAATCATTGCTTAAGCCAGATGCTCAGTGGTGCATTATGGAAAGTCCTCATTAGCATGTATTACTTATGTTTACTGCCCAGGTAGTCTTCATCCTATTAAAGTCCATGTAAAAACACAAACAAAGGGAAGGCCTTTTTAATGATTTACACTGTAGTCATATGTTACCTGCACCCATGCACTTGAAACTTGGCATCTCAGTACTTCTTCCCAAATATCAACTACACTACAAAAATAAATACCAAAAATGCTTTGTTAGATAACATGTATACCATTATACTGACAATACACATTCAGAATGTCTAATACTTGTACTACTCCTCACTGCTTTTTGCATATATTTTGTAATTATGTCACTTAAAGTATATCTGCATATTGGAAACACAACAGAAAATACTACATCCATGCTTTGCACACTACTCTTACAAGATATGTCAGTCAGATCATATAATGATGATGGCATCATCTATAAAGACATATCTGACATGGCAAATACATTCTTTAGTGGTGTTGCAATCATCACATAATGTGTTTTGCAGATGGGAACAAAATAATTACATGTTTGCTAGATCAGCACAGTAGCCACATTATGTGTGTGTCTCTATGTATGCATAAGTGTGTGTGCATAGTCAGAGAAACATCAGTCTGTATCCTACTATCGTCATTCTGGTACCATACAGAATTTTAATGTCTTGACAGTGATACATGGTTACCCATCCATTTCATGCAGGCCTCCCAACATCTCTCAAACATCCAGTGATGATATCATCCATTATAAATTATCCAGCAGTATTGTAAAAGTCAGACTTGTGCTGTGGTGCTTGTGTTATTTAATCAGTTCTCTAGTTCATCTGTGCATTCTCTACAGCTAACAACACAGAATGAATGGGCCTTGACAACATCACAGGTTGTCTATAGTTTGACTCAACACATGACCTACCAGATACAGTTGGATCCATACTTCAACACAGCCCCCAGGCAGCCTATGTTCCCATAGAAGGCTGTATATCAACATGCATCCTTCTGACTGGAGGGAACATCACCTGATGCATAGAGTTATAGATCCATCCTGACTCTCCTCATCTGAGAAGTAGACTGAGTCATTATGGACCTTCTCTTAAAAGGACACAGGTAATCTCCTGACTGTTCACCAAACCCATGTGTGATTTGTTCAGGCTAAATCATGTCTGTTACATATGCTCAATGTCCTCAAGAAGGTCAGCAAAGGCATGCATGATGACAACACTATCATCCTGCATAACTTGACCTGGCCAAGGCACTTGACACATATCCACACTTGGGTATTGCTAAGAAACTGTCACAAGTGGCCATGAATACCTATGTCACCAAGTGGGTAGACCACTGGATTACATAAGTGACAAAAATTATGTTAAAGTTTGTCAAGTGACCTATATCTAGAGTTCAGTGAGCAGGTCTGTCCCTTCAGGCTCTGTTCTAGGCCCTTTCCTGTTCATTCCAAATACAACAATATTCCGAAAAAAATGAACCCAGTCTCAGGAAAGAAACAGGAACCAATAATCCAATAAATAATCGTTGTTTATTAATAAAGTTCTAGCGCCTTGGTGTAACACCACCTTTATAGAATCTAACAAACATTTTATACATTGACCCCTTTTGGGCTTAATAATGTATTGCATTGGAAATGTTTACTTTAAATATTAATTAAGGTCTTAAGTGATTTTAATTGATTAATTTGATAATTGTGTAAATACTTTTATATATGGTATATAAGGGAAGGATGGTGTATGTTTGTTAGATTCTGTAAAGGTGGTGTTACACTGAGGCGCTAGAACTTTATTAATAAACAATGATTATTTATTGGATTATCGGTTCCTGTTTCTTTCATGAGGCTGGGTTTGTTTTTTTTTTGGAATATTGTTGTATTTGGAGTTTATCAGTGACTGGACTGTTGTTTTGCCTTTCCTGTTCATTATTTAAGTCCCAGATGTCAAAACCAGCTTTGTGGAGGAGTACAGATTGTGGACAATTACTGAATCCAATTGTGGTATTGGTGTATTAACACACACAAAGGATTACTGCTACAGCCATGGAGATACAGTAGATGCACAAAAATCATAGTGGGATTAATTCCATTATAAAAGCAAATACACACACTAATTATAATATAGACAGCACACCCCTATGAGCAGATCAAGTGGTATGTGACCTGTGTACTCAGGTAGATGGCATGAGGAACGTCCACCAGCATGTGCCCACAGAGGTGACTACTCCCTTGTATATAGCACAACTCCTGAGCATATGTGGGACATCCACATCAAAAGGCATTATAGTTCCATAGTTCTGCGCCTCATCATACCAGTAACTGATACAATGGACCCTTTTTCATGTACCGCACAATGCATGTTCTAGGGATGAGTTACTAACATGTATTACATTTGCCAATGTAAGCTCCCACTCATCTTATCAGCCATACCCAAGTATTTGTTTTGTTGCATAACCATTAGTGATGGATGGTGAGGAACCCCCTTCAAGGTGTTATACAAGATGCATGTGTGATATGTGTTTCTGTAATGCACACATTAACTACATAGTTGATTGACAACATTGATGGTACTGGTTACATCCATGACAGATGGATTGTGCCATATATATGCCATGCATACCTGTCAACTAGTCAGGATTGTTTGTAATTTCAAATACAGGTGTAACATTGTCCCTCCTAACACCTCCGGAAGCTGTTGATTTTTGTGGAAGGTGTGCTTGATTCCCCTCACAGATTGTTCTCGAATCATAATAGTTGTACAAGTGTGTAATTGCAGAACCATCTAAATCACTCACAATCACATATGTTATGTCAAAGACTTGGATTAATGGTGGTATTATGCTGATATCGTCCATGATTGTGTGTGTTTCTGCCTACTGTTGTCCATGAACCTGTTGCTATGTGTCCTGCTTTGTAGATACCTATGCTGATATTACATTCATATTCAGGCAACCCATTTTGCATAGCTTCACAATATCCACCTACCCCTATTGTATATACCGTCCTCGTTAAATGTCTTCTTCATTGTTCATGTCAGGTTGTGTATATCACAAAGAATCTTTTCCATTGATATGTCACCTTGTGTGGCAGTCACATAATGTACAATAACTGTGTGATGATATGACTATAGCTACACAGAGGTATACACAGCAGTGCATACTGTATCATGTAGATGTGTGATTAGTTTTCATACTACAACTGTCTTGTCTTTCTGGTGTACGTACATTGACATGCCCTCATCTGCTGTACATTACCATGCTTTACCTGTCCTCTTCCCCTGCGTTCATTCCTACAATTCATCTGCGTGCCCCTTTTCAATGCACACACTTTCCCCAGAATAATTATTTATAATGCAGTCTATGTACCCTTGCTGATCATTTGCAAAATTTTTATTCAGTATGCCTAAAACAGGTTTCCACACTATTCTGCACTGTATACACTTTTATGTAATGTACTGGAACTGTATACATTGCTTTATTAAAAACCCTGGTAGTCATTGTGGCTTTCCGCAAAATCTCACAGACCTAGTTTGCCCGTAGGTAAATAGGTGTACATGTCTGCAGGTGTTTGTATTTACACAGTTTCCTGGTTGGCAACACTGTTTGTTGATGACTGCAAGCTAGGATCAATCATTGATTCCCCAAATGACTTAGCCATCCTCAGGAAGGAAATTGCAAGTATCAAAATCATGGTCTGAAACTAAATGCCAAAAAATGCATTAAAATATTCTTTTGGAAGTCATCTACCCCAAGGAACTACCACACTAACAAAAATGGTTGTAAGAGTTTACCCAGTTATTCAGGATTTGTAAACATATGTGGAAAGTGACCTAACTTTTGACCAGCATGTTTCTGTTGTTGTAAGAAAGTCCTTCTATACTGCACAGCTTATAAACAAAGTGGTTGTGTCTAGATCTAGGGCTTGTCATTGTCCCTTTTTAATCAGCCCTCATTAGGCCAGTCATTGAATATAATGCCCCCTTTGGCATGTATCAGTCTAGACACATGCAACAATTGAAAGACTAACAGAGATACCTTACTAAAATGATAGAAGGCCTAAACAATATGTCCTGCATGGACCAACTCAACGCCTCTGTCACTATACTTGGTATCCTACAGAGACTAAGAGATTTCCTGTGACTGGCATACAAGCCATCCTCTGACCCATTACTGATGGATTTAATGCAGGAGATTTAATGAAGGGATTGTGAGGTTGGCATAATGGTTAGGGTGTTGTTTACCTTACAAACATAATGTGGAGAGTTTGACTCTCACATGAGGTAATTGGCTAAGGTTAAAATGGCCCACAGGAGCAGTTAGCCTAGTACTCATTTACAAACATCAGCAAGTTAAATTAATTCAGAAATACTCAGTCTAGGGATATAAACCTCTTACAATTTGGAGGGACGAGTATATTTCACAGAGGATACCTCTTCTGTGGAACAAACTTTCCATTCACATAAAACAAAGTCCATCCCTCTTTATTTTCAAGCACAATTTAATTCTATGGATGGAAAACAGAAACAGAAAACTTACCCCAGGTAGCTCCTAAATGCTTTATACCATGAATGGGTCCCCTGAGATTATCTATGGAATGATCCCAGTTATTCTCATTAAGGGTAATATATACTTATCAACAATGGGATGGGTTAGGCCAGTCTATAACCAAATGGGATACATTATTCCAAGCACAAAAAGGGAAACTGGCTAGGCTTAAAATGTCCCACAAGGGTAGCTAGCCTAATACTTATCAATTAACCTGATGACCTATGGTAGTTAGTAAGAATTTTAAATGTCTAAAAATCTAATTAGTACAGAGTCTGTACCAATATTTGCTTGTTTATTTAGTTACCTGTTAATTTGTTTATTTACTTGTTGGTAACCAGGGTAGGGCATTAATCCAAGTGGATTTATTCAGGTTTGCCTGAGGTTATGAAAAAGTCTTAAACAATATAAAATAGTAATTACTTGTAAATGTTGTAACTAGTTTATAGTGATATGTAATAAAGTTCTTATTCATGATATAGAAAATAATACCAGAAATAATTAATACATTCAATGCACCATTTACAATATTTACAAATGTGATAGAAAAGGAAAGGAGCAAATAAGAATGGACTTATTGGGGAATGGATGATTAGATGGATTGTAAAGGAGGACAAATGGTTGCCAGTAATGGGGGCCATATTTTCCAGTAATGGGTGTAAAGTTGTATGCAGCTCTTATTAATAAATACATTATACTGTGCATGCAAAGGTTAGTGTTTTAGCAATGCAAAGTTTTCATAGTATGTTAATCTTAATTCTGGAAGTATTTCCACTGGTATGTTTATGTATGCAAATGAGAAAGCAAAAGTTAATTTGATTGGGATAATTAAATATGAAAAGTCTTTAGGTAACATTTGTATTTTAGAAGTGTTTACTGTGAGCAAGTTTAAACTCATATTTTCTTAGATGTAATTAGTGAAGGAGTCAATGAGTGTTATTTCTTTAGGGCTGAATTCCATGTTTTAGTGGTAAGGATAGAGAAAGAGTGTCCTATTGAATTAAGTTTGATTAGACAACCTTAAATGCTGGGAATTACAGGAGTTAGGAATCTAAGCTTGTTGTGAGTGTTTCCCTCAAATAAACTAATTCCACAGCAAAAACAAAAAGTATAGTATAGACAGGGTACTTAATTCAACCACGATTTACTGAAAAAACTGACCGCTTTCGTCTTCTACAATTATCCCAAAGACTTCATCAGAGTTAAGTGGTGTTCCAGAACATACCATTTGAATACCTTAACCCAAGCAATAAATGACCATGCTTAATTAAAAACATACACTAATTTAAACTGCTAGATTCCCTATCGAATATTGACAAATTACAAAAAATATAAAAAATACACATTCAAATATATCAAAAAATATATATGTCTGTATCTTAAAAATAAAAATATGTTTATGTTAAAAATGTGTGTACTTTTATTTAAAATGAGAGTGTTTTAAAATGTATTTAACTAAATATCCAGATAAAATGATAATAAAATACACATCCAGGTGAAACATACTAACTAACATGTAAGTAAGGCATTGAGTCAGCATAAAAAAATCACAAAACCTGTGCTCTCTTCTTCAGCAATATTGATAAAGAGATAATATCATTAATTCCCAGGGACATTGAGGCATTAAGCCTCACTTGCTATGTAAGTTCTTTATATTTCAAAAGAATATCCATATCACCCTTGAAAGGTTCTATAATAACACAATCAATAATAAAAAAAAACACACACATTTCATAAAGGAGGGACAACTCAAGGAATGCCTATACAAGGCATTAGTAAGCTTGCACTTTTTCATCTCATATAGGTGTTCATGGACCCTCTTGTTTAATTTTCTACTGGTTTTCTCAACATAACAACTGTTGCATGAAGTGCAGGAATCTAAATAAACTACATTAGATGCATTGCAGTTATATTTACCCGCTCAAGGTGTAGTTCTATCATAACTAACAAGTGAAACGTAAGGCCCCTCATATATGTACCTGCACATTTTACATGTATCACATTTAAACATAATGCCTTTGAAATATACAGTTTTCCAACTGCCAATGTTCCTCTCAATCAAAGATTTAATGTTTCTTCCTTTACTGTAAACAATCATCGAAGATTACCTATTTTTTCAGGAGGTAATTTAATATCCCAATTTAATTTAACTGTATTAATGTATCTATATATGTCAGTACTATAGGGAAGTGACAATATCATTATATCTAAAGTAACTTATGTCAGGAATTACTATACTTTGATCCTGTGTTAACCTTTTCAATATAGGGGAAAATTGATCATTACGTAATTGTATAGCTTAATCCCTAATGTTGTGTAATAGCTTGATAGGATATTCCCTTGCCACAAACATACATAGTAAGTGATGGATCTCATCTGTAAAAGTTTCCTGCTCAATAATTAGCTTTGACAGTCTAACCATATGACCCTTAACTACCGATTTCTTTTCATGGGCAGGATGGCAACTTTGGAAATGGATATAGGAGTTTGAAAATGTCTCCTTCTTACACACTGTTAAAAGAAAAGAGTTCTGTATATAATTTTTCAACAATGTAATGTCTAGATAATTAATAGTGTCCATCCCCGTATGTAAACCTGAGGAAATCTGTTGCACCTTCCCACCTACTAAGAGTCTCCAACCACTGGTCTGTTGTCCCTTTCCACAGGATCAGTATATCATCCAGAAATCTAAAGTATTCATTAAGTATTAATGGCACTTGTTAGAATTAATTAATGACGTTCCCTTTAATGCTAACATTGTATTCATTACAATTGATGTAATGGACCTTTCCTCTATTATACCCTACAATATTGGTATGGGGTGGTTCTTTGAATTTTTGTTCGAGTTTTCTAGTTTGCCTTCTTGTGAGATTTCCACAATCACTTCCCTTCTGGAGGTAGTTTTGACTAACAGTTTTATTCATTTTTAAGGGGAATTCAGACATCATAGGTTCATAGGTTCATAGGTTCTTACTAGGCTATCTGCCCCGGGGCATTTATAAGCCTAGCTCAATTGTGTTTGGCTTACACCACCCCTTGATTTGAGTATACTGTGCCCTTTTTAAAGTTTAGTTAACTGTGCCTCTGTCTAATAGTGACACGGAAGTAATCCCCGGGACAAACCTACAATCCCCCATCCACTCATCAAGATTCTTCTTGAAGACAGTCAGTGAGGTGCTCTGCCTAACATGAATTGGAATTCTGTTCCAGAGCGAAGGGAGCCTCTGGGTTATGAATCTGTCCCTCCAGCATGTTCTATTTATTTCTGTGCTGAGGTTCAAGTCCCTCGAGCGCGTGGCTCTAAGGGATTTATATTTACTGAGGTGGAGCATGTCCATTAATTCTGGGTTGGACATAGCTTTATATGTCAGACATAGATCGCCTTGAAGTAGGCGGTATGCAACTGAGTAGAGCTGGAGCTTTTTTAACCGAGCAGCATATGGCATCTGTTTGAGTCCCTTGATCCTCCTGGTGAGGTACTTTTGGGGTCTTTCTAATTGCTGCAGGTGTCGGGTAAGATACATCCCAAAGGGGGCATTGTATTCTATGATGGGCCTGATGAGGGATGAATAAAGGGGCACAATTACCTCTCTTGATCTAGATGTGAATCCTTTCATGATGAGGTGGGCTATGTAGAAGGTCTTTCTAACCACTTTGGCAATGTGGTTGTCAAAGGAGAGATTGCTATCAACTTGGGTCCCCAGATCCCTAATTACTTTCTCTGTACTTAATGGGATACCACCTATGTGGTAATTTGTGGGCACATTGTTTTTGCTAAAGGGTATGACTTTACACTTTTTGGCATTTAGCTTTAGACCATGGCTCTGGCACCAGTTATCCGTCTCTGCGAGACCTTTTTGAAGGATGTTTGTGTCAGCTGGAGAGTCGATTATGGCGCCCAGTTTGCAGTCATCTGCGAACTTGGTGAGCCATAGTCCTCCCACGTTGGCCTTTACCTCAGAAAAATAAATACCGAACAAGAGAGGTCCCAGCACAGAACCTTGTGGGACACCACTTGTGACTGGTTTCGAGTCTGACATGGCTCCAGCAACTCTGACTCTGTGGGTTCTGTCTTTGAGCCAGTTTGCGACCCATCTTGTGGCATAGGGTTTTATATCTAGGCTGGATAGCTTATCTATGATGCCCGAGTGGGGTATTGTGTCAAATGCCTTTGTGAGGTCCAGATAGGCTGTGTGGACTACCTTCCCTTCATCTATGGCCTTGGTTACTGTTTCGTAGAAGTCGACCAGGTTCAAAAGGCAGGATCTGCCCTTGACAAAGCCAAATTGGGTAGGATCTAGTGTCTGTAGGTCTCCAATGTCTATGTTTATGAGTTCCATGATGATCCTCTCCATAGCCTTGCATACTAGGCTAGTCAGGCTTATGGGGCAATAGTTTCCAGGGTCCACAGAGGCGCCACCTTTGTGGAGTGGGACCACTGTTGCTGTACGCCATTCTTTGGGCACATATCCTGTAGTGAGGCTGAGATTGTACAGCAGTTTTACTTGAGGGATTAGTTCTTCTTGGAGTTCATGTAGGACGCAACCCGGGATGCCATCTGGTCCCATGGAAGCAGTGTTTTTTGCTTTGGAGAGGGCGGCCCTCACCTGAGCATCAGAGATGTTTGGGAGGCTGCGCTCTGCCGGGATAGATACTTGCTCTTTTGGGGGGGAGAGGGTGGAGAAGTTTGCACTGAACCTGTCTGCTAGGATATTGGCGATGTCTGTGGGTTCAGTGTATTTTTTGTTGTTTAGAATCAACTCAGAACAAGTCTGGGAGTTGCATCCCAGGTTCTTAACATAACTGAAAAAGCCTTATGATTGTCTTTAGTGTCCTGTGCAATTTTTCTCTCGAAGCTGGCCTTGGAGGATTTTATGAGGGATCGTAATTTTTTGCTAGTACTGATCAGAGATGCCTTCCCTTTTAGGGATTTTGGTCTATCATGTCATAGCTTCCTCCTTCTGTTGTACAGTTTATTTATGGCTGGGGTCCACCAGACTGGACGCCTGCCTTTGGATGATTGGTTCTTGATTTTGTTTGGGATAGCATGATCATGCATTCCTGGAGATGTCCGTAGAATGCGTTTATATAGGATTCTGCAGTTTGGGCCATAGTTTCCACTGGCCCTGGGGCCTTGAAGGATTCCACTTCAGTTTTGAGAAGTGTGAAGTTCGCTTTTGAGAAGTTTTTCACTGTGGTTTTCTGGGCTGGGGGTGGGGTCAGGATGTGGATATCCAGTGAAATTAATTTATGGTCTGATCTTACCAATGAGGGATATACTTCTGGTATGGAGCATAGAGTCCCCATGTTGGTAAGGATCAGGTCTAGTATGTTTTCCCCTTTTGTGGGAGTGGTGACTAGTTGTTCCATAGCATTTGAGATTATAAATTCCAGGAACCTTTGGGCTAAGGTGCTGGGGCTTGAGTAATGCTCCCAGTCTATGTTTGGGTAGTTGAAGTCGCCCAATATAATGGTGTTCGGAGAGATCTTAGTGTTCTCCAATGTTTTCAGGGAAGCCGAGTTGGATTCCTGACTTTGAGAGGGTGGTCTGTAGGATGCTATAAACTGAAAAGCAGTCTTGCCCACTGTCAGTTGCACATGGATGGTCTCTGTACTTCGTGCACTGCCACTAACCTGGAGGTATGGATATCCTTGATAAATATGGAAACTCCCCCTCCTTTTGTGGTTCGGTCCGGGTTTTGGGGCTGAAAAGCATGATATGAGGTATAACCTGGTAGTGCTGGGGTGCTCTCTGGAGCCTTGAACCAGGTTTCTGTCACTGCACAGATATCGATGTTCTCCATACTGAGGAGAGCTTCGAGTGCATGCATCTTGAGGTTAAGACTTCTGGCGTTTAGAAGCATTACCCTTAGTTTCTTGTTCCTTGTGCTGTCTATGGAGGTGGGTTTGACTTTTGAGCCTTGCCTAAAAAAGGCACTATGGGGGTGGCAAGAGCCTTTGCCAATATCCGAAAGCCCAGGGGTGACAGGTGCAAGCCGTCCCTAGTGAAGCAACGTGGCTTGTCGAGCATATCATCCCAGGCTGACAGACACTGGATCCCCTTTGAATGACATCAAAATTTTAGCCAATTGTTAAAATCGATCATTTTGTCTTTATACTGTGACATCATTCTACATGAGGGTAAGATGCTGCTCAAGGTCAGGGTCATACCTGCCTGGGCTACATGATCAGAGAGCTCCTGTATGTCTCTTTTCATGTAGTCGAGGGAGGTACGGCTCAGGTCATTCAAGCCAGCATGTACAATGACTGAGTCATATTTATATTTGCTTTGGAGTGACCTGAGTGCTTGCGTTATGTGGCAGATCCTAGCACCCGACAGGCAGCTCACTGTGACCTTCTCTTTATTCAGCCTGGTGATTGGGACGTCAGTGTGTCTGACAATAGAGTCACCTATTACAAGGGTATCAGGTGTGTTATTCAGCCTTAAGGGCTGTGACTGCTTGGCACACTGACTTTGTGTGCTATGTGTTGTACGTGTTTTGTTTTGGGGTAGCGTTTGCTTGGATGTCTGCTTTGGAGGTCTCTGTTGCTTAGGTAGATTTTTATTTAGAGCCTCCGAGTATGTTTTTGTGTTTTTATGTGTTTGGTTCACTGTTGTGGTGGGACTATGTGGTACTGGAATTGTGTTGTGTGAGGTTACCTTCTCCTCCTGACTGGTTACACCAGTTTTGAGATGAGAGAGCTCAGCCTCCAGTTTGGCTATATGGTTGCATCTCTCACATATATTTGAACCTGTTTGGAGGAGGAGAGGGTTGTCTGTGTACATGAGACAGTTGTAACATTGCCTCAAAATTCCCAGATTCACCAGCTGGACTGGAGAGGAAACCATTGACTGACCTTTGGACATGCTAGAGTAATATAGGGAACTGAATTAAAACGGGCCAATAGGGGACAAGGTAATCGTAGAGAGTATAAGAGTAAGTAGTGCTTATGGTTTATTAGTGCTAACCTGTAAGATTACTTATTTGGACCAGTGAGGGGCCTTAGAATGAGAATATGGTGTTTAATTTGAGAGATAGAGCAGTTCTAAGGGAAAAAGTGAAGAGCAGACTTTGTGGAGCCAGGAATAGTTTAAACCCAATTAGGCGGCGCTGCCCGATGTTGCGTTATGTGCAAAAACGTGCAAAACCGCGCAAAAGAGGGTTTTAAGAGAGGGAGATCAAGGAGTTTGGAATTGACCCAAAATGGCCAATAAAGCTACAGTTTCAAGGCAGTAACCACTCCTACAGGGGCATGCAGGCTGCTCAGTGTTTATCACTGCCACTGATGAACACAGAGACTTCCCTTTAGCCCAAGCAAACAATGGTCTCCAAGAAACTTACAAACAGTTCAGGACAGCAAATCTGTAACTGAACTTTTTTAAATCTCAGAAAAATGGGAAAAAAGCAAGATGTTTTTGTTTTTTTGTTTTTTTAAGGAAAGCAGAGGTTCACAAGTATCAACAAGTTAGAACAGTGCAGTAAATGACCCCACACTTGAGTGCTAGGCCAGAGACAGATAAAATGCAAGTTTTAAGAAAAAAAACGATTTTAAAAATAAGTGCAGGCAGGAAATTCAGTAATCAGCTCTAGGTTGTGTTCTAAATACAGTTACCAACACAGAAATTAAGTTTACCAAGCCAGGAAATGCTCAAAAGTAGGCGGCAATGCAGAAAAACTTAACAAATAATCTGAAGCAAAATACTTAAAATCTCAAAAGTGGCTCCTTTCTTCTCTCAGCGTTTTGTCCTCGTGGTGGGTGCTTCACCAACAGGAGTGGACATGGGTGCAGTATGTGCTCCAAATTATGCTAACACATATGTATTTGGCACACAGGTCTGTCAATCATCGAAGATTACCCTGAAAAGCAAGTGACAGTGGATGCTTTTAGGTAACATGGTGCCTTAATGCTTGAAAGGGAACAGGGAGATATGGCATGCAGAAGTCAAATTTGGTGCCAGATTGTTTATGATGTTAATGCCGTGGGTGGCCACAGCAGGACATATGAGCTGGTGAATGACAGGGGCACTGACACAATCACATCTACATGGAAGACAGCAGCTGCAGTAGGCTATGATCAGATGGGTACTGCGGGTGGACATTCTATGGAGCCACCACTAACACCAAATGAAGAATTCCTGTCCACTGTCAGGGATCCAGACAGCTCCCAGGAAAGTGCAGAACAGCATGTACTCAACATCAGAGCAACAGTTCCAGGGTCACCAAGCATGTCCCAGGAGGAGCTTTCAGGTAGACATATCTTAGTGGTTGAATACTGTTGTACAGTAAAAGAACTGAAATTAATATGTTGCTTCTGTGTCATAAGAATTAAAGAAATAAGAATTGTTTTTTGGAGGGATATTGAAGATTCCTACAGAAACCCACACATTCTGATTGATTTGCTTAGGTTGGAGTTGCCAGACAAGTTCTTGTTGAAAGTATAGTTAATGGGCATATAAAGGGTTAAAAGTATTACCCTCTGTGTTACTGTCAATTGTGATGATGTTGCCCTTACCTTTTACTTAACTTCTTCCAGTACCATCTGGCCTGAAGAGGAGAACCTCATCTCCAGATGGTAAGCCAAACATTTTTATGTCAGATGATCAATTTAAAGACATATTTTATTGTGTGATGTTGATATCAGTCCTGTTATGTGTATTGTGGGACTGTCTGTAATAGTGGCACCACTGTTAATTAGAATATATTGGACTATAGTAGTTGTTTCCTCTGTTTGTTGCTTTTTATCACAGGTGATAATAACAGTGGGAGTGTAGGCACAATGCCACCTGATGTCAGAGTATCAGCAGACTCTGATGATGATAGTGGCCAAAGAGATATACAGTTGAGGGCTGTTGAGGCTGAATCTGATCCTGAGGTTGGCATACAGCCATCTCATGCAATTCCATCGGACACAGTCATTAGGCCTATGCCTACCCAGTCCAGTGAGCCCTCAGATATTAGACAGGTGGAGGGTGAGGACATTGATCAGGTAAGCTACTGTGTCTTCAGTGCCTGTTGACTCTGACCATAGTGAAAGTGTGGGTGAGATGCTATGAAGGTGGGTTGTTAGGGGTGCTCAGAGGAGATCCGGTGTCCCACCTCCCCCTGATCAAGGTGTCTCTTCCAGTCACATTCAGCACATGATTAAGGCAGTCATGGAGGCACAGATGCATTTCCATAGGTGGTCCAGGCAAATGTTCAGGGTTGTAGATGTGGCACAGGTTGACATGCATGATTGCCTTTACCATGTTGCTGATTCAATGGATTGGATGAATGACATGTTGGAATGAGCGGTGTCTGTGATGGAACTTCTGCTGGTAGGGGAAAGGCATCCTCATGGGCATAGGTCAGACACATCTTCTGCTGTTAGTCAACATGGCCATGCTGATTACTCTCCTATAGTGGCAATACTTCCACTGCTCCATCAGTGGGTGGCTGTCCACACCCAGAAGTGGCAGGCCATGAGGTCATGGTCCTGGGCATCCCTATGATGGGAACTTGCCCAGCTGAAATCAGTCACATTCAAGTAGCAGCAATGCGTTACACTGGAAACATGCATTTGTGGTGTTAAACTGGTAATTGTATCTTTGACTTATATTGGTCTTAGAAAGCTTGACAGTTGATAGCATCAAAATGTCCCAGCTTTATTGTGAATGATCTTGTGAAGGTTGTGAAGTTTGAAACTTCAGTGTTTATCATTAATTTCCAACTTTTCTCTTTAATGATTTCCCAGTACAAACATAAGGTGCTAAACTGAGGGCATGCAGTGATCATCAGTACTTTGAGAGGTATGATTGTGTGAATCTTTGATGCTTGCGGCCTACTACTTAGTAATGGCACAGATAAGTCAAGTAAGTTTATACTGTCACAAGTTAAGGTAATTTCTGCAGAAATCTCCCACATTTTACTTGCTTACAGTAGCAAGTAATGAAATACAAGGATATCCCACTCATACAAAGTATTACACAATACACTCCATGTTCAAGAATTGCCTTGTAAATGCTGCAGTTGCCAGAGTATTAGTTCAGGGCTGACTCCATCCGATGCAAGCAGTACACAGCCAATATATGGGTAGGTAAAGGCTGTGAAAGTTACCTGACATCAATGTTACTATATGTATGTATGTAGGAGTAAGGTTTTAGCCCCTAAGGGGGTGAGTGAATGTAATATGGATTATCTCTTAGCCAATGAGAGGGCATATTGAGTACTCCGACATCTGCCTACACCCACAGCAGCTGGTGGTTTCCCCTCTGACTCCTCATATGCTTGTAGCTTTGGTGACCTTGACATTGGTGGTGGGATGTATGCTCCTTCCACTTGCTGATCCTGCTGAAGCTGTTTTCTCAGGATGACATTGTGTAGCACGGTACATACTGTGAATATTTCAATACATGTCCATGGATTGTACTGCAGGGCTCTGCCAGATGTATCTAGGCACTGGAACTATGACTTCAGCAGCCTAAACACATGCTCTTTGATATTTCTGGTTTGAATGTGTGCCTCATTACGGTGTTCTTCAGCGGGTGTGTGCCTTTCTGATGGGCATCATCAGCCACATTTCCAGTGCATAGCCTGCATCCCCCAGTAAATGAACCTGTGGGATATCCCCCCTAGTGAACATCTGATACAGCTGGGAGGTGTGGCAGTCATGGTATCTGCTAGAGTTGCCAGCACACACATTCTAGATGATTCCCTTGGCATTACACAGAACTTGACAGTTAAGAGAGTGGAAGCCCTTTTTGTTTATGTACAGCCTACCCCATTTCCTGAGCGATTCCTTAGTATCTATATGTGTGCAATCTATGGCACCGAGTACTTCAGGGTAATGTGCTACAGGGTAGAACTTCTGCATATTTCTGACCCTATCCTGAGGTGTATGGGGAGAATATATGTGGTCACTGGCATGTTGGAGCATAGCATTTAGGAAATGATGCAGGATCCTGGATCCTGATTCCTGTGACACCCTCAACATGTCCCCTATTGGTCTCTGAAAGGTACCTTTATCTAAGAGTCTAAATGCTACACATACCATTGTCTCTACTGGGATGGGCTCTGCTCAGTTTGCTCTGGATCTGAGTTGAGGACAACAGAGGTTGCTGAGTTCCTGTAATTTCCATGTCATGTAGGGCATGGTAAGTTAAATGGGATCTGAAAACTTTTCTCCTTCTTGGGCTAGGTCTATTAGCAGCAGCAGCATAGATTTCAGTCTGTTGCACAAACAAATGAATTAAAGCAACATCAGCCTCTAACATTCTTTCTGTGAAGACTCCTTTCCAGAGCTGTATTCCAATAGAGTTTGGAATTTGAAGGGAAAACCAGCACTGAGTCTACATTGTTGTTTTATAGCTTGTTGAATGCTCCTCAGAGTTGGATTGGTTGATTAACATACAATTCAGCTGCTTATGCTGTAATTACCATGCCATGGTGTTTACCTTGTTTGCACATCTCTGTGTGGCTCTACACTCCGTGTAGACCTGCTTACTAAATCTAAAATACTTTGCTACTGTGTGCATGTCATGCCATGACAAGCACACAGTAGAAATGGACCATGTAGGTTTTATTGAATTTGGCTACAAGTGTACACCATTCTGAGTGAAAAGACAACACAAGCATAGCTCCTACCTTCCTCCTCCTAATTTTAGGCTTCCTGATTTTCTTGCAACCTTAAATGTTGAGGAGAATTCATTAATGTTATCTCAATGTGTGACTATGTTCACATTTAGTGCAATCTTTCTGATGGAACAGATTGCACAAAAATGTGGTAGGAGTGCTCTTGAATACAGATTTTGTAGGCATTCATGAATCTGGCCATCTATTTTTATTATGCAATTTTAAAATGGTGATTGAAAGTGTACTTCTAGTGTACTTCTAACACATATGTTCTTAATGTGTTTGGCTGTCTTATTTTGGCACTTGTCTTCTTATGTTCATACTGTATTTTATACATAATGTGGAATTTAAACAGAAGACACTTGTAGTCATTTAGTTAAACAAGTGCTTTTATTATGCAAAACATAAAACTGCCTGATGATTTTGCCACTAAGTAAATAAAATGACTGGTGCAGTCTCAGCAAATATAGTCATTCTTTCTGATGCAAGTGATTATGACACCAAATTCTGGTGTTGCTAAACAGAAATTTTTTTTTTTTTGTGCTGACAGTCCCAAACAGTACTTTGAGGCTGATAACTTTGTAAAACAAAACATAAAGTCTCACAACCTGTCATGGTTCCAAATCTTTACACAATCTTTCTATTACTGGGAGTTTGACATAACAGTCTGTCCAAGTTGACCTTCCTATCAGAAGCAATGTTCTGGCTTTAGCTCATATTTCCTTCAAACAGGTATGCTCCAGACTCATCTGTATCTGAACTCTAAGTAAGTCGTAACTTTGCCTTTGGCCTTGCCTTAAACTGGTACAGGTTTACAAGTGGAAACACTCATCCATTTTCATAACATTTTCCCTTTAAGAGACCATGTATTTCTACATTCTGTATTACAGGGGGTTACTTCCTAGAAACACAAGTAGGTATGCACATTTCAAGGATTATTTGCAGCAATCTGTAGTAACTGTTAGGAGGTATACGTAAATGTAAAACTTAAGATTAAAGAGTTGTATAATTGTAGTAATGCATTGTATGTCGCATACAATGGTACTAATTTTATCTTTTTTCTCTCAACCCAATCCTTATGTCTCTTTTTTATTTTCTTTATTGTTAGTATATTTTATTTTTAAACATAATTTTTATTTTATTTTATTTTTTTTATTTTATTTTTTATTTTCATTATGTGTCATCAAAATATGTCCATGTCATTCATGTGTACCACATAACTAAATGTTCGATAGCACAGCGAGGTAGGAAAGCCACATTGGATCAGCCTGCTGCTGCTCCCCTGGCTCCAGCACTGATGCCCAGCATGTCTGAGATCCAACCTGATAGCACTGCCACTAATGCCCCTGCACTACCTACACCCTTAGGTAGTCCTGCCCCAGAGGCTTTTTTCCAGTGGTACCTTCTGGAAGCAGTGATGGAAGTGATGATTTCTTCACCAGCAGCAAGTTGCCATGGAAGCTGCATAGGAGCATGCACCACACCACTGGGGCATGCCTACTCTGGATGGAAAGGTTGCTCTCCCTCGTGTTCCATAGGAGGAGGAGTAGCAGACATTAAGCTCTCTGGCCACCAGTGGAGTAATGTGACAGTGATGACAGTCCAGTGAGTGAGGACTTGATTCTATCTGACTCCAAGCTTGATGGCCATGGGTCTGGATTATCCCCTCCCTCACCCCAGTCATGGTGCTCCCCAACCTTTTCTGTACATCACCATCCTTGTCTATTGTCTTGTTTGTCTTTTCTGTCTGCCATTGCTTCCTCATCTAACCAACTTTTAACCTGATTCAGACATACCTACGTCCCTTCCCCAACATTCCTCTCTCTCTCCGAAATAAAAAATAAATGGGCATCTGTCCCACAAAAACAAAAAATAATAATATCCCATACATAGCTTTTCATTTCACACATGTCTTCTTGACACATGTGATTCAGTCCAATTATCTATACAACATGATTGTGTGGTTGTCTCCTGTCTTTGTGAAGGTGACAGTCCAAAGTCAGTTAATATTTTGCACATATTTTCAGTTTACACTGTTAAAGAAATGGATAGCTATGTTTTTTTCCTACCTCCTTCCTGCACATTCCTGTACTGCTTTCCCTTTGTTTTCCCCCTTGTTTGTTCCTCATTTCATAACGTTCCTATCCACCCCATTTTAACACCTTTAATCTGGTCAAAAATAGAATTACACACAACACATAAGTAGCAAAAAAAAAATGGATCCCTTCACTTTTTGGGCTCCATGTGTGCATGGAGGTGAGCACTGTACACCAATGCCAAGCAATGGTGAGCAGCAGTACAATGATGTGGTTATCTCCACTCAATGCTGCTTAAGCCCACTGCGCTATGCTAGCACACAGCAACACATATACTATAAATAATGTATGTCACTACATTATCAATGTTTATTTAAAATTATTTGAAAGTATTAGATACACCTGGATTCATCCCAGTATCATCTGGTATCATCAAAAACTGGACCCAACGCAGTTTGGGTTAGTGAAGGGACGATCTTGTCTCCTGAACCTAATGGACTTCTTTGAATCAGTTTCCAGAGCCATGGACAAGGGTAAGGTTGTCCACACAGCCTATCTGGACCTTGCCAAGGCCTTTCACACCATCCCCCACTCTGGAATCATAGATAAATTTACTAAGCTGGGCATTAATCCCTACGTCACTCGATGGGTTGCCAACTGGCTTACTGAGAGAATCCACACTGTAAAAGTAGCCGACTCCAAATCCAGCTCCAGACAAGTGAATTGTGGAGTACCTCAGGGTTCAGTCCTGGGGCCGCTCTTGTTTGGCATCTACTTCTCTGAAGTACAGGCCAACACTAAGGGACTCTGGCTAACAAAGTTTGCAGATGACTGCAAACTGGGAGCCATTATAGAATCCCCAAATGATGTGGATATTCTACAAAAGGGCCTTACAGAAACAGATGCTTGGTGCCAGAACCATGGTCTCAAGCTCAATGTCAAGAAGTGTATAGTTATCCCCTTTGGGAAAAAACATGCACCCATGAATTAGCACATAGGTGGCAGTGCACTAAACACCGAAAGTGTGATAAGAAACTTAGGAACACAGGTGGACAGTGGTCTCACCTTCGATAACCGCATTGCCACAACAGTCAGGAAATCCTTCTATGTGGCATGCCTCATCACTAAGGGCTTTTCATCCAGAAAAAATGAGGTCATTGTCCCACTGTACACATCCCTCATTAGACCCATTATAGAATACAATGCCCCATTTGGTATGTACCTCTCAAGACATCTGCAACAACTGGAAAGGCCTCAGAAATACCTCACTAAAGGAATCACAGGCCTAAAGCAGATGCCCTATGCTGACCGTCTAAAAAAAACTCCACTTATACTCTGTCACATATCGTCTACTCAGAGGTGATCTCTGCTTAACATACAAGGCCATGTCAAACCCAGAGCTGTTGGACATTGGACATGCTACACTTAAAGAAATCCCAATTCCTCAGAGCCACATGCTCCAGGGATCTAAACCTTGTCATCACAACGAACAAAACATGCTGAAGGGATAGGTTCCTGACCCAGAGACTCCCCAGACTCTGGAATAGACTGCCCATACATGTCAAGCAGAGTTTCTCTTTGGCCCTCTTCAATAGGAACCTTGATGATTGGATGGTAGATAGGAAATTCACCCTGGAGATCATGTCAGTCATCCTGCTAGACAGGGGTCCAGGGGATTAAATAATGTGGGAAGAAATAGCCAGGGAATTGTTAGGGCTAGGCTTGTATAGGCCTGAGGGCTTATAGCCTAGTACCAACCTATGAACCTATGAACCTAAAAAGAAATGTGTCAATGCATTTACACATGCTGCCACAGAATAAGGTAAGCAGCAGGTGTGTTTTATACAGTCAATACTAAATCTCAAACTTTAGCAGTGTGACTTGCTTTTGAGCACTGCTTAGCTACTTGCAAACATGAATAGTATTAGATATGTGTATCTCACATGTGTGAACACTTTGCCAACTGTCTCACAAATCCGCTGCTCGCTGTGCTATTGAAAAGTAGAAATTAGTATGTATTATTGCTGTTTATTGTCCATTTCCTGTCTACAGCATAACATTACATGCCAAAACTTAACAAACTGAAGGCCCTATCTGACACTATGTGACGTATTTACAATACAGACATGTGTTGGTGCCCTCCCCAAGTACTGCAACCCTGGTGTTTCAGTACTTTTTTTCACATATACATCATCTACAAAATAGGAATTAATATCCAGTGTTGTGTGATATGCAATGCACATCAATCTGGTAACATGGTAACATGTAGATCTCGAACTAGTGACCCATAAGCCAAAAAAGCCTTATATGCAAAGCTAGGGAAGGAATCAGCATGGACCCTGTCCAGAGGGACATAGGTGACCTTATCTGTTTTTCTCTGTTGGTTCTGTCAAGGGTAGATCTTTCTTATTAAACTTAGTGGACTTCTTTGATACTGACCCCAAAGACCTGGATGAGGGATAACAGGACCTACCACCTATGATGAGTTCTCCAAGGCCTTTGACACTATCCCCCATTCATGCATCATAGAGAAAATTTCCATCTGGGAATTAACCAATACATTACTAGATGGAGAGCCAACTTGCTCACTGACAGAACACACATTACCCAAGCTGGGGACTGCACCTCCACCACTAGACCACTTACCAGTGGAATACCATAAGGATCTCTGCTGAGCCCTCAACTGTTTGGAAACTATTTCTCTGAAGCCCAGGAAAAGGTAGATGGCCTGCAGTTTACCATGTTTGCAGATGACTATTAACTGGACACAGTCATATAGAGTCCCCCAATGGTGGTAACATATTACAGATGGGGTTGACACAGACAAACTGCTTGGCAACAAACTCACTGAGTGAACCCTAAAGCAAAGAATGCCTCATTGTCTCCTGCAGCAATGAAGTACCCCCTACTAATTATGATATACATAGCACCCCTCTAACCTCAAGCCCAGTGTTGTGAGACTTGGGAACACATGTTGATAGCAATCTACACTTCAATCACTAAGTGTCCATAGTGGTAGGACACACATTCTACATTGCACACTTCATAAATAAGGCCATCATATCCAAGATCAGGGAGGTGATAGCTCAGCTGTACTCTACCCTTATTGAACCACTAATTGAGTACAATGCTCTATTCTGCCTGTCCCTTCACCTGCAGCAATTGGAGAAAACACAGGTGTTTTTGACTGGGATAATCCAGGGCCTTCATAATATGACATACGTAGAAAGACTGAAAGACCTCTCACTGTACTCAAGATGATACAGGCTGCTGAGAGGTGACCTATGCCTGGCCTACAGAGCAGTCTCAGACCCTGTCCTACTGGAAATGCTAGATATCTGCAAATCAAATGGGACAAGAATAACTGGCTCCATGGATCTCATCCTAGCCTGTGATATAAACAGAACATGCTGGGGAGACAGATATATCTCCCAGTGATTGACACTCTTGTGTAATAGGCTCCCAGTGCATGTGAACCAGTGCTCCACAATGAACCTATTCAAGTGTGATCTTGACAACTGCATGGTTGATTGTAAATTCACTGCTGTGGTGGCACCTATGTCCTTCATGGGTAGGACCAGTCGGTGCTGCTCAAAAAGTCACTCTCCTAACAATGACTATCTAACTATGCTCAGTAAGGATACTTGTGTTTTTACACAGCTAGGTTTGTAAACACCCTAGGACCATTAGACTAGTAACCTCCTATGAACCTATGAAGTTATGAACCTATGCAGACCTGCCAACATCTTCTCTCCAACATGGCCTGCTGATATCATCCACTGTAAGTTGACTTGCAGTCTTGTAAAAGTCAAACTTGTGCCATGGCACTTGCATAAAGTACCGAGTTCTGTAGTCAGTGTACTTAGGTAGGGGTTCTTTTCTCACTGCAGTCAGCTGGTGTTTGTGTGTGTGTCTACACAGAAGAGCAGACTTGTGTATCTTACAGGTACTGCTCCAATGCCATGGATTTACAGTTTTTGATACTTGCACATATCTACACTTCCATATCATGCAGGCCTTTCAACATCTTCTTAGCAACAGTTTTGCAAAAGTCAGACTTGCGCCATGGCACTTGCATAAAATACTGAGTTCTGAAGTCTGTCTACCTTAGTGGTAGGTAGGTGAGGTTCTATTCTCATTGCAGTCAATGGGATGTGTGTGCATGTGTTTGTGCTCTTGCATGACATTACAGAGAGCCTTTTACACCAGCATGTGGGACACTGTTATTGCCACATTCTCAACAGACACTGTTGTTGTTATCAGCTGTAAAATGTTGTCTGAGACACTCCAAGTAAGACTTGATCTGTGGTGCTTGCATAAATTACTGTGTTCTGTAATCTGTGTACTTAGATAGGTAAGGTTTCTGCTGTAACTGCAGTCATGTGTGTGTGTGTGTGTGTGTGTGTGTGTGTGTGTGTGTGTGTGTGCGCATTTGGGATACTGCTTGACATTACAGAGAGTCTTTTACACCATCTTGAAGAACACTGTTATTGCTATATTCTCCTCAAGAGACACTGCTGTTGTCATCGGCTATAAAGTGTTGTCTGAGAAACATAAATCAGACTTGAACTGTGGCACTTGCATAAAGTACTGTGTTCTTTAGTCTGTGCCCTTAGGGGTTCTATTCTCACTGTAGTCAACTGTGTGTGTGTGTGTGTGTGTGTGTGTGTGTGTGTGTGTGTGTGTGTGTGTGTATGTGCGTGTGTGTGCGTGTGTGGGTGTGCGTGTACATGTGCGTGCTTTTGTGTGTGTGTGTGTGTGTGTGTGGGTGTGTGTATGTTTGTGTTCTTGCTTGACATTACAGAAAACATTTTACACCAGCATGTGGGACACTACTATTAGTATATTCTCCTCAAAAGACACTGGTGATGTCATCAGCTATGTCAGATTTGTGGCTATGCAGTACTCCCACCAGCACAGGGTCCGAGAATAGCCTGGAGGCCACGAAAAAGTCATCTCATTCTATATGAGACAGATTATAGTGGCGTGGCTTTTAATCTAGCCACATACATCATGGCATGCCTTGTAGACCCTGAGTTGTCTTGATGAGAAAGCCCTCTCATCTCTTGAGCTGCTTGATGTGTCTGGTGAGGGACATACAAAAGAGAGCATTATTCTCTATTAATTTTCTGATCACATTAGAGTGCAGTGCTGCCATACAATCCTAAGATCTGAATATGGCGGAGTGACTTATGATGCGCAAAACATAGGCTTTCAGTACCAGTGTGGACACTTGGTGGTCGAAGTTCAGATCGCTATCTACATGTGTTCCCAGTGTTTGCATCACTGGGTTTCAGCATAGCAGGACTGTTGTCAGTGCTGTGATTAACATGGAATTCCACTTTGCAGATGGACAATATAAAAAAAGATATATTTCTGCATTTAGTTGTCGATCATGTGCCTTTGTCACCAATCATTTGTCTGTGTTACCTCCTGCTGTAGGATGTTATCCTCATTGGTGGGCTCACTGATTCACCCAATATGCAAGAATCAGCAAACTTGGTAAGCCAAAGGCCATATACTTTAGCCTGAACTGTTGAGAAATAGAGTGAAAACAGTGAAGGGCCAAGCACATATCCCTGGGGTTTGCTAGTGGTGACAGCTCTACTGGTACAGGTTGATTCACCAACTTTCACAGTATGTATTCTGTCAGTGAGCCAATTGGTTACCCATCTAATGATGTAACGGTTAATCCCAAGCTGGGAGAGTTTCTCAATGATACCTGCATGGGGGATTGTGTTACATCCCTAGACCAGATCACAATAGGCAGTATGCACTGTCTTACCTTCATCCAGGACAATCACATGGGAACAATGGGCTGTGATGTCACAGATCACCTATGGTGTGACTCAGCACATACACCTTCCTGATACGGTTGAATACACAGTTCATCACACCGTCCACATGGGCTATGTTCCCATAAAAGGGTGTACTTCAACATGTATCCATCTGAGTTAGGGGGGACAGCACCTGATGCATGCATGTATACAGACATCCAGATTCTCCTCAGTTGTGAGGTAGACCAACATGTCATCATGGACCTCTTCTAAATGGACACCAGTAATATTCTGGCTGTGTGCCACAGTTCTGTGTCAGTTGTTAATGCTACATCATGTCTGTTACACCTGATAGCTGTCCTTAAAGAGGTCATTGAGGGCATGCATAATGACAACAATATCAGCTTGTGAAACTTCACGAGGTCAAGGCATTTAACACAAGTCCACACTGAGGTATTCAATCAACACTATCATATGTGTTATAAACAGCTATATCACCAAGTGGGTAGGCCAGTGTATCACATACGTGACATCTCACTATGTAGAAATGGGTGTAGTGACCTATATCTCAGGTCCAGAGATCAGGTCAATACATCAGGGATGACTGCTTGGCCCTTTGCTGTCCATTATTTAAGTGATGGACATCACAGATGACATACACATCCTGTGTCCAAACAGCTGCCTGAAGGGCTACAGATTGTGGGCAATCATTGACTCCACCTGTGATAGTATTATAATACAGACACTATCAACACATACCAACGACTGCTGCCACAGCCATGACAACACCTTTAATGACAAGAAAACATGGGGGATTTGTTAAGTCAGGAAAACAAACACACAACCCAAGTATAATGTGGACATTACACCCTATAATCAGACTAGTAGGTATGTGACTTGTGTCCTGGGGTAGATGGCAAATGGAACATCCACCAGCATGTGGTCACATTGCTGACTACCCCATGTATGTAACACAAGTACTGAGTATGTGAATGACATCCACATCAGAGGCCAAAATATCTTCATAGTTCCCAGCCTTCATCACACCAGTAACTGAGTACAAAGAAGCACTCTTCTTTATGTACCTCACATACATATCTTCAAATGATGTGTAACTGAAGTGCACCACCTTTAACACAGTGAACCATCACACAGTTTATTGGCCATACCTAGGTATTGATTTTGTGGCATATACAATACTGTGTGATGGTGCAGAACATCAATCAAGTTGCTACACCAGATGCATGTGTGCTACCTGTTCTGCTGATACCCACACTACAATACATAGCTGTTTGACAACATTAATGGCATGTATATCATTCATGACAGTGTGGATTGTGCCACACACACACACACACATACACACACAGGCACACACACACACACACACACACACACACACACACACACACACACACACACACACACACACACACACACACACACAATATATATATATAGGTTCATAGGTTCATACTAGGCTATCTGCCCTAGGGCATTTATAAGCCTAGCCAGAGTGTGTTTGGCTTTCGCCACCCATTTTAAATTAATTTTGCTATGCCCTTTTTCGAGGTTAGTATACTGTGCATCTGTTTAACAGTGACACAGAAGTGATACCCGGGGTAAACCTACGATATATATATATATATATATATATATATATATATATATATATATATATATATATATATATATATGCCATATACATCAGTCTGTTAGCCTGTACTGCTCATAATGTCACATAGCAATATCCATCCTAACACTTCCAGCAGGTGTTACAGTGCCAGAACAGTCTACATGGTTACCCTCATAAAGTGTGGATGTATCATAATAGTTATTCAGGTATGTTTGTGCAGAATCATCTCTTATCACTCTAAATCACATATGTTATGTCAGAGGCATGGTGTTACTGGTGGTATTATTCTGATATTGTCCATGATTGTGGTTAATTCTTTTAATGTTTTCCATGAGCCTTTACCTGTGCCCCACTTGCTGGAGACCTCTGCTGAGATTACACCCATATTCAGGGAAATCAGTTTGCACAGCTTCACAATATGCAGCCTACCCCAATTATATGTCAGATCCCTGATAGATGTCCTCTGCATTATTCGTGGAAGGATGCTTAGCTCACACAGACATTCTCCCCATTGGTATGTCACCTTGTGTGAAAGTCACATAAAACACATTTTCACTTTGCAGCCCCTACTGTACCATATATATATATATATATATATATATATATATATATATATATATATATATATACTACTGAAAACTTCCGAACTGTTAAAAACAAAAACAGAATTCCAATGAATAGACGCTGAGCCAGAACTGTTATTTGCCGAGCGCTTTAAGCTTTATTGGTAACAATTGAACTTCATCAGAGCAAAATGTAATGCATTTGCAATACTCTGCAAGCTTTAAATAGTCTAAATGGTGTAAAAAATACTTCACTATGATTGGTAGATATTCGCCAATGCAGTAGTATTTGGACTAATGAGACACTGCTATAAAACAAAGGTTTTATCTGCTAACATCCTGCCACTAGGTGGCGCTTTAACTTTTAGTTGTACCACTTTAATGCACATTTAATGTTGAGATTCTCATTGAGCCCTGGGGTATCTGCTTCCAGGAGGAGTTGCCATCTTAATTCCTTCAGCTCCAGTAGTGTGTTGCAATCTCCAAAAAACTGCTGGACCTGTTCTACCACTAGAAATTTAAAACAGGTGAAGCCATTGCAGCTGGTGGCATGTCTGCTTAATGCATTGTAACTGTCATTATGCCTGATGGCTGCAAGGTGTTCCTTCACCCTGTCTGAGAGCTTTCTAATTGTTTTCCCAATGTAGAAGGAAAAACACTGGTTGCAGTAGGCTGCATAGACTACAAAAGTTGAGTGGCAGTCGTGCTGGGCTTTGAACTGCACCGTGATGTTGCAGCGCAGACCCCCATGAGCCTGCTAACCCGCAAAACCCCAAAGGTATGGGACCTTGCAAGCATTGTGTAGTCTGCCCTTACATACACTCAGGCACATCCTACACTTTTCAACACTGCAACATCACGGTGCAGTTCAAAGCCCAGCACGACTGCCACTCAACTTTTGTAGTCTATGCAGCCTACTGCAACCAGTGTTTTTCCTTCTACATTGGGAAAACAATTAGAAAGCTCTCAGACAGGGTGAAGGAACACCTTGCAACCATCAGGCATAATGACAGTTACAATGCATTAAGCAGACATGCCACCAGCTGCAATGGCTTCACCTGTTTTAAATTTCTAGTGGTAGAACAGGTCCAGCAGTTTTTTGGAGAATGCAACACACAGGAGCTGAAGGAATTAAGATGGCAACTCCTCCTTGAAGCAAATAACCCACCAGGGCTCAATGAGAATCTCAACATTAAATGTGCATTAAAGTGGTACAACTAAAAAGTTAAAGCACGCCACCTAGTGGCAGGATGTTAGCAGATAAAACCTTTTGTTTTATAGCAGTGTCTCTCATTAGTCCAAATACTACTGCATTGGCGTAGAATATCTACCAATCATAGTGAAGTATTTTTTACACCATTTAGACTATTTAAAGCTTGCAGAGTATTGCAAATGCATTACATTTTGCTCTGATGAAGTTCAATTGTTACCAATAAAGCGAATGAAAGCGCTCAGCAAATAACAGTTCTGGCTCAGCGTCTATTCATTGGAATTCTGTTTTTGTTTTTAACAGTTCGGAAGTTTTCAGTAGTATAAGTTTATTTCTTCCTAGTCTTATTCGGTTTTGTTTTTCTTCTATATATATATATATATATATATATATATATATATATATATATATATATATATATATATATATACACACACACACACACACACACACACACACACACACACACACACACACACACACACACACACACACACTCACACATATGTTATTGGTGTTGCTGATGCAACCATCTTCCATTGAAATGCCCTCATCTACTGTGCATTAGGGTGTTTCACCTGTCCTCTTTCCCTGTGCTCTTTTCTACAATTCATCTGCGTGCCCCTCTTCAATACACACACTTCCCCTGAGAGTTTATTTACATGGCAATCCATGTACCATTAAAGATCATTTATAAAGCTTTAGTACAGAATGGCAGGAATGGGATATCACAATACTCTGCACTGTAGATACACTGTCCTGTACTGTGTTTGGACCATATACTTCACATTCATATGTCTCAACTGTCCAGATTTTCACAGGATGTCCAGAGGTGTTCCTTATCATATCTGTGGCTTTCTGCCATTTCACTAGGATGATCTCAGGACTGATGTGACTCATTATTACCTACCAACTGTCCAGATTTTTGTAGAATGTCCAGATTTTTTTCTCACATTGTTGATCTTTTCCTCATAACATTTTGGTTTTCTGGTAAATCATTGGCATGTTATTTTGGATTGAAGTCAGGAAATAATGACAGACATGTGAGGTTCAAACTTCGTGCTCTTCAGAAAATTCATGCTAATGTAAAACCTATTATTCTATCAACTTTCTAAGTTTGTAAGAGTAATATTAAAAAAAACTGTTCTTTTTTGGGGCTTTTGTCCCCCTATTAGTTATGGCTTTGTTCAGATTTCTTGCACTAAGAGGTTGAGAGGTATGTTTGAGTTTCATACTTCAAATCCATCAGAACATGTACTTCTACCACATTTCTGTAAGGCACCTACGTCAAATATGTCCCTATTTCTGGGTCGTTCTCCCTGCATTATGCTGGCCTTTGTCCAGATATGATGATCTAAGAGGGTGAGAGCTATCTATGAAGCACTGGTGATCATTGTGGTATTTCAAGCAAACCTGCAGACTGTAAGTGCTCTGCTTTAAACAGGTTACTATCTGTGTTCACTTATATGGCTTTTTGGCTGGCAACATTGTTGCCAGGCATGAAACCTCACCTAGAAGTGATGCACAGCATGAATATGCATGGCACTGTGGTGCACGCTGCTGCTTTCTGCTCACCACCATGCACACATGTAAACTCCATGTAGGCTTTGCGTGCAGCCTACATGGAGTTTATTAAATCCCGGGGTTAATGTACATTTATTGTGGGAACTAATGAATCAAGCCTAGAGTTTTTGTTCTAAACAAGCTCATATACATCATTTCTCTGATTAAACAATGTCAAATGATAATCATTGCTTCTCTAGGATTCAATACCCAAACCATATGAACAAGTGGTGCAGATAAATAAATAGACAATGGATTTGCAATTATATAAAAGTCTTTAATGACAAGAGCTGTCTAATGAGTTCTGTTAAACCATTGTGTACTTGTAATGCTGAATCTTACCATTTTATACAAAAAATAAAACAACTTGTTCTGCATTTTCCCCTAGCTCATTTTACAGATCTCATTTCACTGTCATGGTTTTATTTTGAAAAACCTACCAACATTAGTTTAACATTTCTACATGTAATGCTGCTATCTTTGACATATCTAATCTTAGCTGATGTAGTATTTCTTGTCCTTTTAACCATTACCCCTTACTGAGTAATTCCACTTATCATGTCAATTA